>NC_090733.1:122602338-122607338 GCF_036898095.1 Palaemon carinicauda | reverse complement strand
TACATTTACATATATATTTATATATATGTATATATGCAGATATATATACATATATACATATATATGTACAGTGTTACAGGCTGAGAGCATATCTTCGGTGTCAGGCGTATAATTTGTGCGGTGCTCATTTACCAGACTTACTTATATTACAGAGTCATAGCAGTTATTGCTCTAACAGCTTAAGGCGTGTTAATTACACCGAGAGAGAGAGAGAGAGAGAGAGAGAGAGAGAGAGAGAGAGAGAGAGAGAGAGAGAGAGATAGCCAAAAAGGGAAAGTGTACTGTATAAGGGCAAACTTCATTAAGTACAATACAAAAAATCCTTTCGGATGATGGAGTCATCTCAGCCGTGAAATTAAGCGACTAACTTACTCTTGTTTCCCAGCAATTTAGAGGATAAACTTGACTCAGATCATACTTTTGTATTTATCCACCTTTATAATGTTAATTCTTTATAATTTCGAGTTACAATATATCCTATGTGATCGTTAATCTGACCGTTTTGTCGTTCTTATAAGAAAGCCTTTGAATTATTTTTGCGATTTCGAATCTACTGTATATAGTATTTGTTTCAGTATGTGTTACTTTATTTGCGATATAATCTCTCACAAATTGCTATTATCATCATCTTAATTTTGCACTTTTCTTTCGAGTTATGAACAATTTATTCTAACGACACTTCTTCACTAGGTAAGGTGATATTTTAGCTTGTTTCATATCAATAGGATGAATATTTTGGAATATGATGAGAATAACAACAACAGTAACAACTCAATGAAAACATTTGTGATGAAAACAAAACTATAATTGTAGAAAATAACATCAAATTGGTGTTAGATTCAGCAGGCCTTGATCAAAATAAACAGTCTTTAGAGAGTCCATATATATTGAAGCCTATAACTTTAAAAAAAAAAAATCATGTAAAAAAAATTGTCTATAATTTTCTTCTATTAATCTATCAACCCAATGAGCAAAAACAAAATGTAAAATAAGTATTATATATATATATATATATATATATATATATATATATATATATATGTCTCTAGATGGAGAACTCTCCAGAATAATTAATATGGAAACTTAAACTTACACTGTTAGGAATTTTACAGCTTCTTGGTAACACTGAACTAAAATTAGAAACGAGAAGACATTGAATAATCCAATGACAAGAGCTGCACATCTATATGTATGTATATATACATAAAATATATGCATGTGTATATATGTATATATATATATATATATATATATATATATATATATATATATATATATATATATATATATATAAATAAAATATTTTCTTAGAGTCCTGTTACTGCTCACGAACGATAATATATATATATATATATATATATATATATATATATATATATATATATATATATATATATATATATATATATATAATATATATATATATACACATCAACATTGCCTAAAACGACATTAAGTGAAATTATATCCGAACTAAAACTGAGCAGACATATTTGATATAGAATCAAAATGCGAAGCGAATTTTAAATTCCATTCATCAAGAGAATAATTCATCTGTGTTTCTGGAAGCATAATTTTGAAAGGCTCACGAATTCTTCCACATGAAATGATAACTTAATAAATTTCTATTTCTTCACTCATTCTTCTTTGAAGATAATCGCATCATTAAGAAACTTTCGTAACGACAGTCCATTTCGTGAACTTTACTTCCACTAAATTGCCCCGTTCTGATATCCAACTTTTAAGGGTTATTCTTGAAATGAAGAAAATGTCTTCTGTCAATGAAATAGTATTTCGTGATCATATGGAAAAAATCATTTGGACTCAACTCTATAAGGACATCCAAATTCATTCACAATTTAATAAAATAAATATAAAATAGTTCATAAGAAAGATAGTACTTGCCTCGATAGTTACAACGCCTCCCTATTTTATTTTTCAAATTATCCATAAGAGAATTCTCTCTGTTTTATTCTTAATATTATTCATAGGAAAATTTGCAAAACTTCTGATACTCATAGGAGAATTCGCTAAAGTTCTCATATTTCTAAGAAAATTCGCAAAAGCTCTTATATTGGTAAGAGAATTCGCAAAAGTTCTTATAATCCTAAGAGAATTCGCAAAAGTTCTTATATTCCTAAGAGAATTCGAAAAAGTTTTTATATTTCTGCGAGAATGCGCAAAAGTTCTTATATTTCTAAGAGAATTCGCCAAAGTTCTTATATTCATAAGAGAATTCGCAAAAGTTCTTATATTCATAAGAAATTTCGCAAAAGTTTTTATATTTCTAAGAGAATTCGCAAAAGTTCTTATATTCCTAAGAGAATTCGCAAAAGTTTTTATATTTCTGCGAGAATTCGCAATAGTTCTTATATTTCTAAGAGAATTCGCAAAAGTTCTTATATTTCTAAGAGAATTCGCAAGTTCTTATATTCATAAGAGAATTCGCAAAAGTTTTTATATTTCTAAGAGAATTCGCAAGTGTTTTTATATTTCTAAGAGAATTCGCAAAAGTTCTTATATTCCTAATAGAATTGGCAAAAGTTCTTATATTCCTAAGAGAATTCGCAAGTCCTTATATTCCTAAGAGAATTCGCAAGTCCTTATATTCCTAAGAGAATTCGCAAAAGTTCTCATATTCTTAAGAGATTCGCAAAAGTTCTCAAGATATATTCTGGAAACGACAGTCTGCTCCCGAGATAACATAAAGAAAAGGCACCTACAGACTTAGGTCACTGCCATTATCTTTAAAAAAAAGTCCTGGGAATCTTTAAACATAAGACTTCTTTCTATGTAGGTCACGGACAAATCGATATGGGAATTTCTTTGATCGTCTCAGAAAAAAATACCCTTTTTTAGATAAATCGAAATGAATTAACCGCAAGATTTTTTTCCTTTGACGAAAATAAGATCTTTTGCATGAATTTACGTGACAAAAAAAAAAAAAAAAAAAAAAGTTTGTTAAAATATTTGAACAGAGAAATATAAGTTTGCAGAACATTTGGCGAATCAAGTCGAGCAAACTCACCAATACTATGAATATGATAATACTCGGTAAGCACAGTAAATAATAATATTTCATTTCTCCAAATATCGATTTACCTTTTATAATTTTCATGCTACTCATAGCCATCTTTCGTTCAATAAATTATCTCTCATTGCACTTTTACATTGGTATTTTTCATCAGTCATATTTTCCTAAAACAAAATCTAATCACTTTTAAAAATCTCTGTCAATTATAAATTCTTGGAAAGTTATAACAATCTGCAACTGTATTTACTCATGATAGAACTGTGCGCTTATAGATTTTGTCTGTTCACGAACATTCAAAAATAAATTCTTAGGCTGTTTCTCACTGTATATACAAAAAAAAGGATTGTTGCATATTCAACGGAGTTCATAGCAATTTTATTCTTAATTAAATAATTCACTGGACCTTACGCAAATAAAGTGTTTTCAAAGGCGTAAATAAGTTTAGAATTTAGAAATTTAGTATTTTCCCATTTGCAGCACAGTAAATCAGCATCACATTAGGACTGTTTAAAACGAGGCAAAAGTGAATTTCCTATCCGATTCATAATCTCGATGTATAGCTGATTATTCTCTCGCGCTTCTGTTCAGCTGTCACTCAACCAAGCCCGAATGGAGTCGCTGAATTGATTACCGACATTTTCAGTAGAATAATGATTGTAAAAGTAAAAAAATATAATCTCTCTTTCTAATATAACATTGTATATATATATATATATATATATATATATATATATATATATACATATATATATATATATATATATATATATATATATATATATATATACATATATATATATATATATATATATATATATATAATATACATATATATATATATATATATATATATATATTTATATATATATATAAATAATATATTTATATATATAATATATATATATATGATATATATATATATATATATATATATATAATATGAGATATACATATATATTATATATATTATATATATATATATATATATTATATATATATATCATATATATATATATATTATATATATATGATATATATATATATATATATATATATATATATATATTATATATTATAAATATAAATATATTATATATATTATATATATAAATAATTATATTTATATATATATATATATATATATATATATATATATATATATATATATATATATATATTGGGAGTAGTCATTTCCTTGTGAGAGGGAGTACGTGTGTGTGTGCAACTCATAATAATTATCCGTCTTTTGTTACGGTCGGGAACGCTTAATTTAATAAAGACTAAGAGAACATCCTGTGATTTTAGTAAATACATTTTCACGTGAAATAAAATATAAGAGAATCATATAAATAATTGCAAATAAACAAATCATCACACTAATAAATATATAAAAAGATAGGCAACAGTTTAGAAATCAATAAGGTCAGAACAACTCATGGAAAAAAAAATTTCTTTATAAAAATCCTAAAGCAAATACCATTGTTCTCTAGTCTTGGGTAGTGCCTTAGCCTCTATACCTTGGTATTCCACTGTCTTGTGGAAGAGTTCTCTTATTTGACGGTACATTCGTGCATACTATTCCATCTTATTTTTCTTCCTCTTGTTTTCTTAAAATTTTTAGTTTATATAGGAAATATTTATTTTAATGTTACTGTTCGTAAAATATTTAATGTTTCCTTGTTTCCTTCCCTCACTGGGCTATTTTCCTTGTTGGGGCCCCTCGGCTTATAGCATCTGCTTTTCCAACTAGGGTTGTAGCATGAAAGTAGTAGTAGTATTAGTATAATAATAATAATAATAATAATAAAGTGACGTTAAAGGGCAGGGTAACACAACATTGGTAGAGTTTTCGCTTCCTCTTGTTTTTTGGGTTTTTATAGTTTATATAAGAAAGACTCACTTTAATGTTGTTACTGTTTTTTATATATTTTATTCTAATTGTTCACTACTTCTCTTGTAGTTTGTT
>NC_090733.1:122584577-122594338 GCF_036898095.1 Palaemon carinicauda | reverse complement strand
AATTTCTACCCTTCTCTATCATTGTGCCATAGCCTCTGTACGATGGTCTTCCACTGTCTTTGGTTAGAGTTCTCTTGCTTGAGGGTACATTCGGGCACACTATTCTACCCTATTTCTCTTCCTCTTGTTTTGTTAAAGTTTTTTGTAGTTTATATAGGAGATATTGATTTTGATGTTACTCTTCTTAAGATATTCTATTTTTCCTTGTTTCCTTTCCTCACTGGGCTATTTTCCCTGTTGGAGCTCCTGGACTTATAGCATTTTGCTTTTCCAAGTAGGGTTGTAGCTTAGCAAGTAATAGTAATAGTTGTGCTATTCACTTCGACCTCTCGCCGTCCCCTTTAAATGGCGTACACCTTTAAAAATACTCCATCAACCAAAGAATGCATTCACTTAACAGTCTTTCTTTACTTACATCGTACATAATTAAATCCACTTTTATCGTTTAAATGCATCTATGAAATTTTATCGCCGTAAAATAATGCAAAATACGTATGTATGTATGTATGTATGTATGTATAAACACGCATATATATATATATATATATATATATATATATATATATATATATATATCATATATTTATATTTATATGTATGTATGTATATATATATATATATATATATATATATATTCATATATAAATATATAAATATATTATATATACATATATATATATATTTATATATATATATATATATATATATATATATATATATATACACACATTATATGACAGTACATAAAAATTCTAAAAAAATAAACCACTTCCCCTAAAAATAAAACCATATGTGCGTTACACATGTAAAAAAAAACCTTTGGAGTTTCCGCCGAAACGAGAACAAAAATCTAACGCCTATTTAGAAAGTACTGTATATTGTAGCATCTGGCGTTGCTTGCAGTATTTTCTGTCAGTTATTTTGGATAAATTCCATCTGGTTTGTAAAATAGCGAAGGCTTTTAGTATACTTTCCGATATAGACGTAATCAAACTATTCTATAAACAATGAATAAAATTGTATCTAAATCATCTATAATCTAAACGGAAGGTAAATAAAAAAGACAGGCATCATAAAGAAATTTAAATAGAAAATTCAGAAGGCCCAATATATTCAGCCCCCGTTTAAAGGCTTAAAGGTCGCTCATGAATGGCAGAGACAAGGGACAGGGACATTGCTTTATCAAACAGGACAATGCCCTAGAGACTGACCATATTACATATGATCAGCATCCTAGCTCCCTCTCCACCCAGGCTAGGACCAAGGAACGCTATGCAGTGGCTGCTGATGGCTCAGCAGATAGACCTATAGGCTCCCCCAAACCCCCCATCCTTAGCTCACAAGGCTGGTGAGGTTGCAGCGACCAAAGAAACAAACGAGTTTGAGCGAGATTCGAACCCCAGTCTCGGGATTACCAGTCAGGGACGTTACCACATCGGCCACCACAACTCCCGTAGGAGAGTACTGCTGTCAGTGCACCTCAGGTGGTGTACTGTAGGCCTTATTTAATTTTTTTGCAACGGCCTTTCAGCCCATAGACCCACTTCCTTTTATGACTTCTACATTACTTCCGATTCCATCTCGTTATCCAATCTCTTAACTGTTCCTTCATAATGCAACTGCGGGGTTTTACCCCCTATTACACACAAGCTCTGAGTGACCTCTTACAAGCCCCAGTGCCGGACCTTATGACCCAAATCCATAAATCCATTCATACTTTATCAATACCAAAAAATATATCTTGAAACACATTAAGTGTTTTATCGATGTTTTAAGGAAAAGAAACCCATTAGTTAATTCAGACGAAAATAGCCACAGGTTAATTCAGAGGTAAATAACCACTGGTTATTTCAGAGGAAACTATCCACTAGTTAATTCAGAGGAAACTATCCACTAGTTAATTCAGAGGAAACTATCCACTAGTTCATTCAAAGGCAAATATCCCGTAGTTAATTCAGAGGAAAATATCCTCTAGTTAATTCAGAGGAACATAGCCACTAGTTAATTGAGAGGAAAATAGCCACTAGTTAATTCAGAAGAATGATTAACACAAATGAAAACCCGAATGAATAATTCCAATTCTATCGGCTATAAGAAACACGAGATTCCCTGGACATTTTCTAAAACAGTCAAAAAAGAATTAGAAAAAAAAATCACAACAGTAAATATTGCGATACAGATGTCATTAATCTGTCACATGCCCTTTCAAAATACGAAGATGAAAGGCGGGTATTTTTCGAGACTAGAGGCAGCTGCTTCAAGAAAAACCCAGATGTATGCATATACAGTGTATACATAAATAAATATATATATATATAGGCCTATATATATATATATATATATATATATATATATGCACACAAACACAGAAGTATGCATATAGAGTATATATATAGAGTATATATATATATATATATATATATATATATATATATATATATATATGTATATATATATATACATATACATATACATACATATATACATACATACATACATATATATATATATATATATATATATATATATATATATATAAGTTTCAAGTCTCTTGAGACTATTAAATGGCAGTCTCCTAAACGGAAAATTTCTAGTCGAGTGGATATTTCCTAGATATGTAAATTAATTTTGTATATCAGGAAATACAAAAAAAGTTCACCTATATCAGGAAGAGACAAAGTCTTAACTTGCTTAGCTCATAGTTTTGCACATTATCTATCTCTTAATATTGCTGAATATGACAAAATTATTAATGTTTTAAAATCATAACAGAACGAGATTGTATTTATACCGAAACGTGAACATTATATTGCCCTTTAGCAACTACGACCAAAGATATAATTGAATCCTGAATCTGAAAAACAGGTCAACATGATTCCTGTATATCCATGTTTAAAAATAACTCGCTTCCAATTTGAAAATCCTTCGTAAGTGAAGTTTTTTCCGTCTTCGCTAAAATATTTAGGCATTCTCAAGTAAAGAACTGAACTGAACACCAGACAAAGTACCTTAGCCAAAACAGCGATCAAATAATCCATAATATACCAGGCTTTTTATAACTCAAAACAGCAAAGAACTAGAGGGGTATTCAGTAGAGCGCAGACCTCCGCCGCGGCAGCTAATTTCTTGACCTTTGGCTCCACCTTGACCTTGACTTTTGACCTTAACATGTATCATTTGGCGCGAATTTCCATAAAATCATATATAAACCAAGTTTTAAGTATCTGAGGCAACGGTGTCCAAACTTGTAGCTGAATGAGTGAATTTGACATTTTGCTTGACTGTGGTCTTGACCTTCTAAAATTTAATCATTTCCAGCTTTTTACACAACAGTTAATCCATGCACGTTTCATTACTTCACGATTAAAATTATGACCAGAAAGCTGTTCATAAACAAAAAACGCATACATATACACAAACAAACACACAAACTGGGGTGAAAACACAACCACCTTCTAACTTCGTTGGCGGAGGTAATGTAAAAGTCATGGAGAAAAGATTATACCTGAATACCATTTTCAACCTTCTTTTATAGTGTCACGTTCTGTCAATAGAGAACCAAATCTAATAGCACTTGTGACCGAAGTCTAAGTTAGAATTCCAAGCCGAATATAACTATCGGCCTCATTTCTGAGAAAACATCATTAATAACGACAAACATGTCCCTTTAAGTGATATAAAACTGACAGCTATATTTAGCTTGTAACTACAAGGTTTGACATAAACCTGTATCGATTACTTTCAAAGTCTGTGCATAAGAAATTTAAGCTATTATAAAATGATATATTTAATATGATATATGATATATATATACTGTATATATACTGTATATATATTATATATACTGTATATATATTATATATACTGTATATATATATACACACACATATATATATATATATATATATATGTATATATATATATATAAATATATACATATACATATATATACATATATATATATATATATATATATATATATACATATATATATATATATATATATATATATATATATATATATAAAATCTTGCGCTGAAGTTCAGAATACCTTTATCACAAGTTAGGTCTTGAAAAAATATTTCGTGAAATTAACTATACAAAACTATGCAATTTCTACCCTTTAAAGCCATATACCCTAAATCACCCTCTTCCCCCTCCCCCCACCCTATTAGCTTAAGTTCACCGACTGCCTATCTATCTCTATCCTTTTCTGAATTCGCTGGACGGCGTCATTTGACAAATTGCCTCTATATCAGAGGCTCCATAAGTCACTGCTTTTGGTCTATTGGGAAAGGTTAAGTGCCTCCTCCATCTATCGCTCATGCAGACAATGTGGCCACTAATGGCAATGGGACCAGCATTCATAACCGCTCATGGGGGCACAGTTTAGATTCTTTCAGTCCTTGGTGCTTTGCCCGCCCAAAAGACTCGTCATTGGTTGTGGCTTTTATGCTTTGTGTCAGTGTTTGGAAATTCGGGTTGTGAATCAACCCATTTTTATGGATAGCCTTTTCTTTTTATTCATTCTCTTACGTTGAGTAATGGTTGGGTAGCACGCTCAGTTTTGTTTGTAATTAATGACAATCATTTGTTGTTGTCAATGTTTGAAACCGACCATGTATTGTGTAGGGTTTAGTAAATTTCGAAGGACATTCACCCGATAAAATTTCAAAATGTTGTATACTTTTTTGAACACTAAGAATATATGACTTAATGATATTCTATATTTTAAATAAAAAAATTATATTACTTTCTTTTCACAGGAGTAAATTATACGAATCTATGTCTGATCTTTGTACCAAGTAGTTATAGCTGTTAATTGTTATATCACTTAATGGGACATGTTGGCCGAAACTAGTGATTTTCTTCGGGGATAGACCCACAAGTTATAGTCAGCTGGGAATTCAAACTTGGTCCTCTGGGGACCTCACATAACCCCATAAAATGGCACCTGTGACCGAAGTCAAAGTTAGAATTCCGAGCTGAATATAACTATCGGCCTCATTTCTGAGAAAACATCATTAATAACGACAAACATATCTCATTAAGTGATATAAAACTGACAGCTATATTTAGCTTGTAACTACAAGGTTTGACATAAACCTGTATCGATTACTTGCAAGGTCTGTGCATAAGAAATTGAAGCTATTATAAAATGATATATTTAATATGATATATATATATATATATATATATATATGTATATATATATATATATATATATATATATATATATATACAGTATATATATGTATATATGTATATATGTATATATATATATATATATATATATATATATATATACAGTATATATATGTATATATGTATATATATATATACATATATACAGTATATATATATATATATATATATATATATATATATATACATATATATATACATATATATATATATATATATATATATATATATATATATATATATATATATATATAAAATCTTGTGCTGAAGTTCAGAATACCTTCATCACAAGTTAGGTCTTGAAAAAATCATTCGTGAAATTAACTATACAAAACTATGCAATTTCTATTCTTTAAAGCCATATACCCTAAATCACCCTCTTCCCCCTCCCCCCACCCTATTAGCTTACGTTCACTGACTGCCTATCTATCTCTATCCTTTTCTGAATTCGCTGGACGGCGTCATTTGACAAATTGCCTCTATATCAGAGGCTCCATAAGTCACTGCTTTTGGTCTATTGGGAAAGGTTAAGTGCCTCCTCCATCTATCGCTCATGCAGACAATGTGACCACTAATGGCAATGGGACCAGCATTCATAACCGCTCATGGGGGCACAGTTTAGATTCTTTCAGTCCTTGGTGCTTTGCCCGCCCAAAAGACTCGTCATTGGTTGTGGCTTTTATGCTTTGTGTCAGTGTTTGGAAATTTGGGTTGTGAATCAACCCATTTTTATGGATAGCCTTTTCTTTTTATTCATTCTCTTACGTTGAGTAATGGTTGGGTAGCACGCTCAGTTTTGTTTGTAATTAATGACAATCATTTGTTGTTGTCAATGTTTGAAACCGACCATGTATTGTGTAGGGTTTAGTAAATTTCGAAGGACATTCACCCGATAAAATTTCAAAATGTTGTATACTTTTTTGAACACTAAGAATATATGACTTAATGATATTCTATATTTTAAATAAAAAAATTATATTACTTTCTTTTCACAGGAGTAAATTATACGAATCTATGTCTGATCTTTGTACCAAGTAGTTATAGCTGTTAATTGTTATATCACTTAATGGGACATGTTGGCCGAAACTAGTGATTTTCTTCGGGGATAGACCCACAAGTTATAGTCAGCTGGGAATTCAAACTTGGTCCTCTGGGGACCTCACATAACCCCATAAAATGGCACCTGTGACCGAAGTCGAAGTTAGAATTCCGAGCTGAATATAACTATCGGCCTCATTTCTGAGAAAACATCATTAATAACGACAAACATGTCTCATTAAGTGATATAAAATTGACAGCTATATTTAGCTTGTAGCCACAAAGGTTTGACATAAACCTGTATCGATTACTTTCAAAGTCTGTGCATAAGAAATTTAAGCTATTATAAAATGATATATTTAATATGATATATGATATATATATATATGATATATATATATATAAATATATATAAATATATATATATGTAAATATATATATATATATGTAAATATATATATATATATATATATATATATATATATATATATATATATATAAAATCTTGTGCTGACGTTCAGAATACCTTCATCACAAGTTAGGTCTTGAAAAAATCATTTGTGAAATTAACTATACAAAACTATGCAATTTCTATCCTTTCAAACCATATACCCTAAATCACCCCCCCCCCCCTATCAGCTTACGTTCACCGACTGCCTATCTATCTCTATCCTTTTCTGAATTCGCTGGACGGCGTCATTTGACAAATTGCCTCTATATCAGAGGCTCCATAAGTCACTGCTTTTGGTCTATTGGGAAAGGTTAAGTGCCTCCTCCATCTATCGCTCATGCAGACAATGTGACCACTAATGGCAATGGGACCAGCATTCATAACCGCTCATGGGCACACAGTTTAGATTCTTTCAGTCCTTGGTGCTTCGCCCGCCCAAAAGACTCTTCATTGGTTGTGGCTTTTATGCTTTGTGTCAGTGTTTGGAAATTCGGGTTGTGAATCAACCCATTTTTATGGATAGCCTTTTCTTTTTATTCATTCTCTTATGTTGAGTAATGGTTGGGTGGCACATTCAGTTTTGTTTGTAATTAATGACAATCTTTTGTTGTTGCTGTTTTTGTTGTTGTCAATATTTGAAACCGAACATGCATTGTGTAAGCTTTAGAAAATTTCGAAGGTTATTCACCCGACAAAATTTCAAAATTTTGTATACTTTTTCTGAAAACTATAAATATATGACTCAATGATATTCTGTATTTTAAATGAAGGAATTATACTACTTTCTTTTCACAGGAGTAAATTATACGAATCTCTGTCTGATATTTGTAGCTACTAGTTATAGCTGCTAATTACTATATCACTTGATGGGACATGTTGGCCGATATTAGTGATTTTCTTCGGGAATAGGGATACATGTTATAGTCAACTGGGAATTCAAACTTGGTCCTTTAGTGACGTCACGCAACCCCATAAAATGGAACTTGTGACCGAAGTCTAAATTAGAATTCCAAGCCGAATATAACTATCGGCCTCATTTCTGAGAAAACATCATTAATAACGACAAACATGTCCCATTAAGAGATATAAAACTGACAGCTATATTTAGCTTGTAACTACAACGTTTGACATAAACCTGTATCGATAACTTTCAAAGACTGTGCATAAGAAATTGAAGCTATTATAAAATGATATATTTAATATGATATATATATATATATATATATATATATATATATATATATATATAAATTATATATATATATATATATATATATATATATATATATATATATATATATATATATATATATATATCTTATGCTGAAGTTCAGAATACCTTCCGTCACAAATTAGGTCTTGAAAAAATCATTCGTGAAATTAACTATACAAAACTACGCAATTTCTATCCTTTAAAGCCATATACCCTAAATCATCCCCCCTCCCCCCACTCTATTAGCTTACGTTCACCGACTGCCTATCTATCTCTATCCTTTTCTGAATTCGCTGGACGGCGTCATTTGACAAATTGCCTCTATATCAGAGGCTCCATAAGTCACTGCTTTTGGTCTATTGGGAAAGGTTAAGTGCCTCCTCCATCTATCGCTCATGCAGACAATGTGACCACTAATGGCAATGGGACCAGCATTCATAACCGCTCATGGGCGCACAGTTTAGATTCTTTCAGTCCTTGGTGCTTTGCCCGCCCAAAAGAATCGTCATTGGTTGTGGCTTTTATGCTTTGTGTCAGTGTTTGGAAATTCGGGTTGTGAATCAACCCATTTTTATGGATAGCCTTTTCTTTTTATTCATTCTCTTATGTTGAGTAATGGTTGGGTAGCACGCTCAGTTTTGTTTGTAATTAATGACAATCATTTGTTGTTGTCAATGTTTGAAACCGACCATGTATTGTGTAGGCTTTAGAAAATTTCGAAGGTTATTCACCCGAAAAAATTTCAAAATTTTTTATACTTTTTCTGAAAACTAAAAATATATGACTCAATGTTATTCTGTATTTTAAATGAAGGAATTATACTACTTTCTTTTCACAGAAGTAAATTATACGAATCTCTGTCTGATCTTTGTACCTACTAGTTATAGCTTCTAATTACTATATCACTTGATGGGACATGTTGGCCCATATTATTGATTTTCTTCGGGAATACGGCTACAAGTTATAGTCAACTGGGAATTCAAACTTGGTCCTCTGGGAACCTTACGTAACCCCATAAAATGAAATTTTGAAGATGGAATTAAAGTGTAAAAATTCATCCATTCCCCATTGACTGATTGGAGATGGTATTTAGGTGTAATAATTCATCCATTCCCCCATTGACTGATTAAAGATGGTATTCAATTGTAATAATTCATCCATTCCATATTGACTGATTGAAGATGGCATTCAGGCGTAATAATTCATCCATTCCCCAATGACTGATTGAAGATGGCATTCAGGCGTAATAATTCATCCATTCCCCAATGACTGATTGAAGATGGCATTCAGGCGTAATAATTCATCCATTCCCCAATGACTGATTGAAGACGGTATTCAGGCGTAATAATTCATCCATTCCCCAATGACTGATTGAAGACGGTATTCAGGCGTAATAATTCATCCATTCCCCAATGACTGATTGAAGACGGTATTCAGGCGTAATAATTCATCCATTCCCCAATGGCAGTTTTATTCTCTACTGTTTTGAATTATAAGAAGCATGGTTTAAATAGAATAAATATCTGTCTTCTTATTTATGAGCATTTATGAGGAGGGTGCTTTTGTCTGACGCGTAGCTCAGTACTTTAGAGAAAAATTACACAAGTATTTTGGTAAAAAGGTAAAAAGCATTAACAGAGGCTTTCTAAATCGAAACGAGTTTGAAGTATTGGTCGAAGACATAAAGCAAACAAACCAGTTGTAAGAAATGTTATAGTTTTTAATAGTTATTCCAACATGTTCACATCACCTGTCAAAGATTATAATTGTAGACAAACAACTATGGTAACTTTACAATTATACTAAACTTAATAAATATGCTTTAACACTATTTCAATAAACTCAAAATTCTGA
>NC_090733.1:122572077-122574577 GCF_036898095.1 Palaemon carinicauda | reverse complement strand
ATATTACATATGTATATATATACATATACATATACTGCATATAAATTATATACTGTATATTTATATCAATAATAATAAAAATAAAGTTTACTTAAAACTTTATTTCCGCGAGAGGGAGCGGCACAGGAATGCTAAAGCTCACCATTCTCATTATCTTAACTCATGAAAATATGGAAAGAGGTCCAGCTGATCACTGACCGTTTCTTTGTACCCTTCTAATGAAGAGTAAATGGTTATAATGCCTTCCTTTTTATGAACGGTGAAGTTGAAAACCTGGGCTTGAAATAGCAATTTTCTACAGTTGCTGCAGATATTCCGGGCGAAATAAGCCCCACCCCCTGATGACGTCATAGCCAATCATGCTGCCTACCGCGTTAACAGCTTGAAATTTGTAAAGGGGGGGGGGGGAGGGGTAACTGCGACCGCTGCTAACGTGGGATGCAACATGATTGGCTGAGACGTCATCAGGAGGTGGGGCTTATTTCGATTGGAATCTTTGCGGCGACTGTAGGCAAGTCAAATAATCAACCCTGTAAATCCAAAACTTCAAGGAGAAATTATGTGGGTTGCTTGCGGTCAACTTCAGACGAACCGAAGCTTACTGATTCATGTATCTTAGCCTATGAGGTATTAACTGACACACCTTAAATAGGACGATATTTCGCCGTTCAAACATCAACCTCAACCTAAGGAAAAAACTCCCATATCAATTTACAATTTAAATACCATAAACAATGGAAGTTATAAAATCTCTCAAACAACTAGTTTTATCCAAACATGAATGTTCTAAAAAAAAAACTACTGAACGTAGCCTCACTTCCAATAATGGAATAAACTGATCTGATTCGTGGCCCCTGTCATGTCAAGAAAAACAAAAACTTGAAAGTAAATCATATCAATTCTATAAAGCAACTTCAACCTCATAAATATTCAAACATTCCGAAGTAACAATCAACTGTTTGAATTTGTTATGGGCCGAATAACGGAGAACAAAATACAGACTCTACCTTGTGACATTTCCCTTTACATGACCTAGAAATTTGATACGTGAAGGTTTCCTCTCAATTTTATTATTCAGGTGCTAACATCATCCTGCAGGACGACTTTGATTTCTGTACTCATACATTTATACATACATACATACAGTAAAAATTACACTTTCCCAAGTGAATTTTCATTATTTATTTCAACGGCACAAATTTCCTAGAATGTATTCAAATGGGAATACGATGTGAAGGAATGTTTACTTCTTAATTTAAATTTTTTAAGAGCAATAAGTATTAGAACATTAAGAGATCAAAAGGATACTAAATTTGAAAGATGTACAGCAGTTTCTCATAATAAAGTTACACAGCAAGTTATCTACACTAAAGATTAATTTATCAAATTTCCGATACGTTTCTTTAAACTTTCATAATAAAAAAATGAATAAAATTACAATAAAATCATCCAGGAAACATTAAATTTCTTATGAAGGTAATACATCTTATATATTACCTATTGCAAAATGCGTATGTTAGTGTACCTCCTTGCGTAAGCACAAGTGTGTTTGTACCCGTGCCTTCATATGAATAATTTATTCATTTACGCACTATATATATTCAGGGGAATCTCGCCTGTCTAGTTAATGGCCATTGGCTTCTCCCCTTAAATATATTCCGATTACATCAGAGAAATGTGGCCATTTGGTCTATGTTAACCGGACTATATATCAACAGTATTGTTTGCGCCGGAGTTGAAAAATTCAGGTATTTAACTTCTAACACAGATGATTAATATTTAGTCAAACTACCTCAAAAAATATAAAATTGTAGCACTACAATTATACTCTTTAATTGCGTTACTGATTTCAAAACGTTCAGGGGGAATTAATTTACCTGAAAGATATATAAATAATTCTGAAAATTAATCTTATTTTACATCATAGATATTCATCAGTATAAAAATGGAGATATATTTTCATCTCAAAATTCAATGGGAAAAAAGAGTCGACTTACTCTTATATAGCTATATTTGATGGTACATTGCAAGGGTGATATATATATATATATATATATATATATATATATATATATATATATATATATATATATAGTATATATATATATATATATATATATATATATACTGTATATATATATATATATATATATATATATATATATATATATATAATATATATATATATATATATATATATATATATATATATATAGAAACTAAACCCTAAACAAAGCTATGAATTTATGGGAATGTCTATACTAACCCCTACGTTAAAAGTTAACATTTCTATTTTGAAATTCACAAACAATTTATGTATAAAATTGAATGTAGTATTTCAATTTCAGATAATAATATGCGCTATTTAAAAATGTTTTACACCACTATCAGTTATAGATCACATTCGTAAAAGTTTTGACGTTGAGTTTTTTCTCTATGTCTTTAGACG
This sequence comes from Palaemon carinicauda, assembly GCF_036898095.1. Lineage (NCBI taxonomy): Eukaryota > Metazoa > Arthropoda > Malacostraca > Decapoda > Palaemonidae > Palaemon > Palaemon carinicauda. The sequence continues at coordinate 122,572,128 of NC_090733.1, read as the reverse complement.
TTGTTGTTGTTGTTACTTGCTAAGCTACAATCCTGGTTGGAAAATCAGGAT
>NC_090733.1:122562077-122567077 GCF_036898095.1 Palaemon carinicauda | reverse complement strand
TTACATTACCTCTGGTGCTGTTTCAACTCTCGCCATTCCATCTCTAATCTAGTTTAAGCTCTTCCTACCTTCCAGAGATATTATGCCCACTATTTCTGATTGTGTCTGCATGTCTATCATATATATATATATATATATATATATATATATATATATATATATATATATATATATATATATTTATATATATATACACAGTACACACACACACACATATATATATATATACACAAATACATTTATATATGTGTACATATATACAGTATATATACACACATACTGTATATATATATATATATATATATATATATATATATATATATACAGTACACACACACACATATATATATATATATATATATATATATATACACATTTACATATATATTTATATATGTAAATATGTAGATATATATACATATATACATATATATATATATATATATATATATATATGTATATGTATATATATATATATATATATATATATATATATACATATATATATACATATATATATATATATATATATATATATATATACAGTATATATATTACATCTCATTTTCGAAATAAGTTTAAAACTTAAATTCCTCATTACAATTCCTTGAGGATGCCCTTTACGTCTCAGCCAGAATTCTGAAAGTGTTACAAGCTGAGAGCATATCTTCGGTGTCAGGCGTATAATTTGTACGGTGCTCATTTACCAGACTTACTTATATTACAGAGTCATAGCAGTTAATTACACCGAGAGAGAGAGAGAGAGAGAGAGAGAGAGAGAGAGAGAGAGAGAGAGAGAGAGAGAGAGAGAGAGAGAGAGAGAGAGAGAGAGAGAGAGCCAAAAAGGGAAAGTGAACTGTATAAGGGCAAACTTCATTAAGTACAATACAAAAAATCCTTTCGGATGATGGAGTCATCTCAGCCGTGAAATTAAGCGACTAACTTACTCTTGTTTCCCGGCAATTTAGAGGATAAACTTGACTCTGATCATATTTTTGTATTTATCCACCTTTATAATGTTAATTCATTATAATGTCGAGTTATAATATATCCTATGTGATCGTAAATCTGACCGTTTTGTCGTCCTTATAAGAAAGCCTTGAATTATTTTTGCGATTTCGAATCTACTGCAAATAGTATTTGTCTCAGTATCTTTGTGTTACTTTATTTGCGATATATTCTCTCACAAATTGCTATTATTATCATCTTATTTTTGCACTTCTCTTTCGAGTTATGAAGAATTTATTCTAACGACACTTCTTCAGTAGGTAAGATGATATTTTAGCTTGTTTCATATCAATAGGATGAATATTTTGGAATATGATGAGAATAACAAAAACAGTAACAACTCAATGAAAACATTTGTGATGAAAACAAAACTATAATTGTAAAAAATAACATCAAATTGGTGTTGGATTCAGCAGGCCTTGATCAAATACACAGTCTTTAGAGAGTCCATATATACTGAAGCCTATAACTTTTTTAAAAAATCATGTAAAAAAAATTGTCTTTACAATTTTCTTCTATTAATCTATCAACCCAATGAGCAACAACAAATGTAAAATAAGCATTATATATATATATATATATATATATATATATATATATATATATATATATATATATATATATATAATATATATATGTTATATATACATATATATATATATATATATATATATATATATGTCTCTAAATGGAGAACTCTCCAGAATAATTAAAATGGAAACTTAATCTTACACTATTAGAAATTTCACAGCCTCTTGGTAACACTGAACTAAAATTAGAAACGAGAAGACATTGAATAATCCAATGACAAGAGCTGCACATCTATATGTATGTATATATACATAAAATATGTTCATGTATATATATATATATATATATATATATATATATATATATATATATATATACACACATACACATTAACATTGCCTAAAACGACATTAAGTGAAATTATATCAGAATCAAAATGTCAAGCGAGTTTTAAATTCCATTCATCAAGAGAATAATTTACCTCTGTGTTTCTGGAAGCATAATTTTGAAAGGCTCACAAATTCTTCCACATGAAATGATAACTTAATAAATTTCTATTTCTTCACTCATTCTTCTTTGAAGATAATCGCATCATTAAGAAACTTCTGTAACGACAGTCCATTTCATGAACTTTACTTCCACTAAATTGCCCAGTTCTGATATCCAACTTTTAAGGGTTATTCTTGAAATGAAGAAAATGTCTTCTGCCTATGAAATAGTATTTCGTGATCGTATGGAAAAAATAATTTGGACTCAACTCTATAAGGACATCCAAATCTGTCATTCACAATTTAATAAAATAAATATAAAATAGTTCATAAGGAAGATAGTACTTGCCTCAATAGTTACAGCGCCTCCCTATTTTATTTTTCAAATTATCCATAAGAGAATTCTCTCCGTTTTATTCTTGATATTATTCATAGGAGGATTTGCAAAAGTTCTTATATTCATAAGAGAATTCGCAAAAGTTTTTATATTTATAAGAGAATTCGCAAAAGTTCTTATATTCATAAGAGAATTCGCAAAAGTTTTTATATTTCCAAGATAATTCGCAAAAGTTCTTATATTCATAAGAGAATTCGCAAAAGTTCTTATATTCATAAGAGAATTCACAAAAATTCTTATATTTCTGAGATAATTCGCAAAAGTTCTTATATTCATAAGAGAATTCGCAAAAGTTCTTATATTCATAAGAGAATTCGCAAAAGTTTTTATATTTCCAAGATAATTCGCAAAAGTTCTTATATTCATAAGAGAATTCGCAAAAGTTCTTATATTCATAAGAGAATTCGCAAAAGTTCTTATATTCATAAGAGAATTCACAAAAATTCTTATATTTCTGAGATAATTCGCAAAAGTTCTTATATTCATAAGAGAATTCGCAAAAGTTCTTATATTCATAAGAGAATTCGCAAAAGTTTTTATATTTCCAAGATAATTCGCAAAAGTTCTTATATTCATAAGAGAATTCGCAAAAGTTCTTATATTCATAAGAGAATTCGCAAAAGTTCTTATATTCATAAGAGAATTCACAAAAATTCTTATATTTCTGAGATAATTCGCAAAAGTTCTTATATTCATAAGAGAATTCGCAAAAGTTCTTATATTCATAAGAGAATTCGCAAAAGTTTTTATATTTCCAAGATAATTCGCAAAAGTTCTTATATTCATAAGAGAATTCGCAAAAGTTCTTATATTCATAAGAGAATTCACAAAAATTCTTATATTTCTGAGATAATTCGCAAAAGTTCTTATATTCATAAGAGAATTCGCAAAAGTTCTTATATTCATAAGAGAATTCACAAAAATTCTTATATTTCTGAGATAATTCGCAAAAGTTCTTATATTCATAAGAGAATTCGCAAAAGTTCTTATATTCATAAGAGAATTCACAAAAATTCTTATATTTCTGAGATAATTCGCAAAAGTTCTTATATTCATAAGAGAATTCGCAAAAGTTCTTATATTCATAAGAGAATTCGCAAAAGATTTTATATTTCTAAGATAATTCGCAAAAGTTCTTATATTCATAAGAGAATTCGCAAAAGCTCTTATATTTGTAAGAGAATTCACAAAAGTTCTAATATTCCTAAGAGAATTCGCAAAAGTTCTTATATTTCTAAGAGAATTCGCAAAAGTTCTTATATTCTTAAGAGAATTCGCAAAAATTTTTATATTTGTAAGAGAATTCGCCAAAGCTCTTATATTCATAAGAGAATTCGCAAAAGATTTTATATTTCTAAGAGAATTCGCAAAAGTTCTTATATTCATAAGAGAATTCGCAAAAGTTTTTATATTTGTAAGAGAATTCGCAAAAGTTCTTATATTTCTAAGAGAATTCGCCAAAGTTCTTATATTCATAAGAGAATTCGCAAAAGGTTTTATATTTCTAAGAGAATTCGCAAAAGTTCTTATATTCATAGGAGAATTTGCAAAAGTTTTTATATTTCTAAGAGAATTCGCAAAAATTCTGTTCTTATTTTCATAAGAGAATTCGCAAAAGTTCTTATATTCATAAGAGAATTCGCAAAAAGTTTTATATTTCTGAGAGAATTCGCAGAAGTTCTTATATTCATAAGAGAATTCGCCAAAGTTTTTATATTTCTAAGAGAATTCGCAAAAGTTCTTATATTCATAAGAGAATTCGCAAAAGTTTTTATATTTCTAAGAGAATTCGCAAAAGTTCTGTTCTTATTTTCATAAGAGAATTCGCAAAAGTTCTTATATTCATAAGAGAATTCGCAAAAAGTTTTATATTTCTAAGAGAATTCGCAGAAGTTCTTATATTCATAAGAGAATTCGCCAAAGTTTTTATATTTCTAAGAGAATTCGCAAAAGTTCTTATATTCATAAGAGAATTCGCAAAAGTTTTTATATTTCTAAGAGAATTCGCAAAAGTTCTTATATTTCTAAGAGAATTCGCAAAAGTTCTTATATTCATAAGAGAATTCGCAAAAGTTCTTATATTCATAAGAGAATTCGCAAAAGGTTTAATATTTCTAAGAGAATTTGAAAAAGTTCTTATATTCATAGGAGAATTCGCAGAAGTTTTTATATTTCTAAGATAATTCGCAAAAGTTCTTATATTTCTAAGAGAATTAGCAAAAGTTCTTATATTTCTAAGAGAATTCGCAAAAGTTCTTATTTTCATAAGAGAATTCGCAAAAGTTCTTATTTTCATAAGAGAATTCGCAAAAGTTCTTATATTCATAAGAGAATTCGCAAAAGGTTTCATATTTCTAAGAGAATTCGCAAAAGGTTTCATATTTCTAAGAGAATTCGCAAAAGTTCTTGGATTCATAAGATAATTCGTAAAAGTTTTTATATTTGTAAGAGAATTAGCAAAAGTTCTTATATTCATAATAGAATTCGCAAAAGTTTTTATATTTCTAAGAGAATTCGCAAAAGTTCTTAGATTCATAAGCTAATTCGTAAAAGTTTTTATATTTGTAAGAGAATTC
>NC_090733.1:122544577-122547077 GCF_036898095.1 Palaemon carinicauda | reverse complement strand
TAATTGGAAAAGCAAGATGCTATAACCTCAAGGGCTTATTCATTCAAGACTATAGGCTTTCATAGTAAGAACACCACCGAGCATCCACAAGGCAATGATGATCATGTCCGTATAAAGTAACGTCAAAAACACCCCGAGTAATGCCAATTGTGTCATAACCTTTTGTATAATCTAAAGTCTTACATTCCATGGCCTCTCAAAGTCTCCCATTTTACGGAGTCTTGAGGTCTCCCATTCCTCGGTATCTTGAGGTCTCCCATTCCTCGGTGTCTCAAGATCTCCTATTCCTCAGACTCCTGATGTCCTCATCCTTCAGTCTTTCGAGGTCTCCCATCACTCAAGTCTCTCGAGATCTCCCATTCCTCTGTCTTTCTAAGTTTCCTATTCCTGATTGTCCCGAGATCTCCCATTCCTGATTCTCCTGAAATCTCCCATTCCTCGGTCTCTTAAAGTCTCCCATTCCTCGGTCTCTTAAAGTCTCCCATTCCTCAGTCTCTAAAGGCCTCCCATTTATCAGTCTCTTGAGATTTCCAATTCCTCGGTCTTTAAAGGTCTCACACTACAGTATCTCTTGAGATCTCCCATTCCTTTGTCTCCTAAGCTCTTTCATTCCTCTGCCTCGCAAGGTCTCTCATTCCTTAGTCTCTCAAGGTCTCCCATTTTCCAGTCTCCTGAGGTCTCCCGTTCATCAGTCTCTTGAGGTCTCCCGTTCATCAGTCTCCTGGGGTCTCCCATTCACCAGCCTCTTGAGGTTTCCCATTCCTCGGTCTTTCTAGGTCTCCCATCCCTCAGTCTTTCGAGGTTTCCCATTCCTCATACTCTCCTGACCCTATGAATCAGTGATGAGGCTTTTGGCATCTGACTGACAGCCTGCGATGGGATCCCAGTCAATGATTAACGAACGCTTGTTCTATTATATACGAGAACCTGCAGCATGTCAGGGAGGAGTGAAATTGAGTAACGGATATTGGAGATTTTCACAGTAAGGTAAAGTAAGTGTATTCTAAGCTACAACCCTAGTTGGAAAAGCAGGATGCTATAAGCCCAGGGGTCTCAAAAGGGAAAATAGCCCAGTGAGGAAAGGGAACAAGGAAAAATTAAATATTTCATGAACAGTAACAATACTAAAACATAAATATAAACTATAAAAACGTTAATAAAACCAGATGAATAGAAATGAAATAGAATAGTGTGCCCGAGTGTATCTTCAAGCAAGAGAACTCGAACCCAAGAAAGTGGAAAACAATGGTACAGAGGCTATGACACTACCCAAGACTATAGAATAATGGTTTGATTTTGGAGAGCTGCTTACCACAGCTAAAGAGTCTCTTCTACCCTTACCATGAGGTAAGTGGTCACTGAGCAATTACAATGCAGTAGTTAACCTCTTGGGTGAAGAAGATGTAAGAGGAAACGAGCACATTCAGAACAGTTGGGTTGCCCTTACCGAGTTGTCGATATGAATATTGCGAGTCGTGGAATTTTATTAACATATTCATGCATCTTTCGAAAGGAGCTAAACCCTAGACTAATTCGAAGGGCTACGGAACTTCGAATAGCATTCAATAAGGAAGGTTCACCAATGAAAACTGGAATGAATAATACAGAATGAAAGGTGATTCTGAAAACGCAATTGTTCTCTGTTTCAATCCATACTCCATCACTTGCAATTTTCTAAATTTATTGATTTTAGGTTTTTTTGGCATCCTGATGTCGAAGGTCATTGACGCCGTAATTTTCTTTTATGTGAGATTAAACTCACAATTTCCCATGTGAGTTTACTCCATACTCAATCCCTTGTAATTCTTTATATGAGTTTCCGAAACAAATTTCAAAGTGTGCAGATATTTCTTTTTCTTGGCCACTGTTGTCATAACATATTTTGAAAAAAAAAAAAAGTTTGAATGCAATTCCTTCAATCATGGAACTGTCACACTAAAAAAAAAAAAAAAAAAAAAAAAAAAAAAAAAAAAAAAAAAAAAAAAAAAAAAGGAGGAACATAAGACTGAAATATTAATGGTAGAAAAAGTATGACCGACATCCCACTAACCCTGCACGACGGATTGTAATGTCAATATGAATGTGGCAAAAACCCTGACGCACGTAAAACAGGGCAACTAAAGGCATGAGTTCCATTCTTTCGCATTTACATTAGATATTCTGCCTTTCCCTTAAAAAAAGTACACAGAAATTCCCCTAAATGTAATGGACGGTACCAGGATAATAAGATAGAGTGACAATAAAACTGGCAGACCGATAGATAACGCATTTCTTACTACCATGTAAATATATGTACGTTGATCTACCCTTTTAACAAGTTGACTGCAATCATCTTACACATTATAATTGACGGTTATCTAGGCACGAAGTTTGACTGATGTTTATCATGTATATATATATATATATATATATATTGTACATATATACATATACATACATACATATACATATACATATACATATATATATATATATATATATATATATATATATATATATA
>NC_090733.1:122529577-122537077 GCF_036898095.1 Palaemon carinicauda | reverse complement strand
CAGGGCTAATTCTGAATTATAAAGGGGAATATTGTTAAGTTATTATGAAAGAAAAAAAAATGATAAAATCCTATTCGTATAGTTTTTATCACTGATCGATAAGCATAAAACTTATACCTTGTGGAAGATATAGATAAGAAAAAAATAATTAGCTTTAAACAAGTATATAATGTGTGATAAATTCAACACTATATTTTTAGTAGCATTTTGGAAGTAAAAAATTATTAAAATCTTTTTCTCATGGCTTAATCTTTGCAATAGATATAGAAGGATAGTCGATCCATTATTGTTCTGTCGAAATCTGATCACAAAAAAGTAATTTCAATATTGGAGAGCAATGTTTGATTCTGAGTATCCACCTCTACTCCTACCCCTCAACCCCGAGTATTACCAGTCTATTTCTATTTATCTAAGAAAAAAAAAAAAAAAAAAAAAAAAAAAAAAAAAAAAAAAAAAAAAAAAAAAAACGGCACGTACTCAATGTTCAGCTAATTCCCGTTATATTTCATGATATGTATAGAGCTATTATAATTACTATTACTGGACAAGCCACAACTCTCATCTTAAAAGAAGGATACTACAAGCCCACAGTCTCCAACAGGGGAAAGCAGCCTAGTGCAAAAAGGAATCAGGGAACTAACAAATAAACAATAAAAGAGAAATAAAAAAATAAAGAAATAATATAAATTTATATTAGTAGCAAAGTTAAATAAATGTCAACCTTTTAAAAAGTAAAAAAGCATTTGCAGCAAGTTTGAACTTCTAAATTCCCACTGATTCAATTGACAGAATACAAGGATCATTCCGAAACCTGTTCACAGCTGGAATAAAACCTCTAGAATATGGTGTAGTATTGAGACTTTTCTTGGAAAAGGCTATAGGCAAGACTGTTACAATGAACTACAAGCATAGTAATGCGTTCTGGAAGGTAGTCTAAGAAAATCAGCAAAAAAAGGACGGTAATATTTATGAAAAAGAAAACTTATTCAAAATGCACAAAGAACTAACTAAACAACGGTGCCAGATCCAGATCAGGTATAAGAAATTCAATAAACGGAAAGTTTTTCAGCAATAAATTAGAAGAAAAAAAAAAAAAAAAAAAAAGAGCGAAATGAAGGGATTAAAACTTTTCCTTAGGAGCAATTGATAACCGAAAATCTTAAAAGACTTTTTCAATATGGCACATTTTTTGTGCAACCGAAGAAGAAACGGTAGGAATGCGTTCCTTAAAAGTAAATTTGCATTAAGGCCTCACACTTAGAATTTGAAATTAATTTTATATGATTAGAAAAGATTTAAATCACTCCTTGCCCTACCTTTAATCACACTCTTGAGTTTTATTGGAGTTAAGCTCTATCATTCATAATTTGCACCATTCACTATTTTATCTACATCCCTATTGAGGAGCTAATCAACAACCGGCATACATTCATAAGATGGAATCGATGGGATGCGTATATAACATGTTTAAAGTAATGGGCCGAGAACGCTTCCCAATGAAATACCAAATATCATATTCCTATAGTCGCTATCGTGCCCATCGAAAGATACTCTGCAATTTATCACTTAAAAATTCAATAATGATGGTTCGAAAATACCCACCTACTCCAATCTGCTTAAAGTTGGAAACTTCATTTTAATTGTTCATTACTTCTTATATCGTCTATTAATTTCCTTATTTACTTTCCTCACTGAGCTATTTTACCTGTTGGAACCCTTGGGCTTATAGCATCTTGCTTTTCCAACTAGGGTTGTAGCTTAGCTAGTAATAATAATAATAATAATAATATGGTCAAAGTCAGCACTGAAATAAAGCCCAATCATACAATTATTTATGACCAGTTTTTTCATGACCTACACATTCAGAGCAAGACTTGTGAGAAGCATGGTAATCAGTTATAATACACATTGCCTTCCCTCTTGCCTAGTTGTGGCATCTCGTTTCAAACTTATTGGTTGCTTAAAAGCTGGAATAAACAGCTCAGACAAGCGGTTCTTTTGAGAAGATTAAACAGAAAAGAATATCATACTGTCTTGAGGCAACTGTAAGGTCTCTAATATTGCCCTGTGGTCGTCCTCTTCTCAGCTTTAGTGACCCTTACTGTACACCTAATATGCTCATTTTTAAACTTGTCCATTCTACTTAACTCATCAACCTGATCATCCTCATCTCACTTACATCCAAATTTCTTCCCTTTATTGTCTTTAGTAGTGTTGTTCCCAATCCATATATCATTACTGCACTCTGCCCTCTAATATCATGGGAACATTCCTATCACCTACTCCACATTCATCTTCCTACAGTTATTCCAACCACACATTTGTTATTTTTCTTTTCCAAGTCTCCCACATTGTCTATCATTGAGCCATGGTAACTGAATTCATGAACTCTTTTGATGATTCTTCCAGTTAATTTGATTGTGGGTTGCTGGTTGCGATCAAATTCGGTTGTCATGCATTGTCTTTTTCATGCTTATCCTTAATCTTTTACTTTCCAAGGCATATCTCCATAAGGTTTCTTTTACAGCTCTTCCCTGTTCTTGGCTAATAAGGCTATGTCATCTGCATAGAACAGACATCGGCGGCTCTTCGCAGACATCCTCCGTCAACACATCAAAGACAGTATTAGAACAGAAGTGGATCCCACATGTAGTCCACGAATAATGAAATACACTATATGGCATTAGTACACCCTGGGACGCATTGGTCCACGATTTTGCTCAATATCTCCATAGAGAATAAGAAGAAAAAAAATCTTGCTTAAAAACGTCAACAAAACTTGATTAAAAAAAAATAAAAGAAACAAAAAACGAAAAATTGAAAACAAACTAGATAACAAAAACAGTATGTACACGACTTTACTCGAAAATATAAATGTAATAAGAAAAACAGTATGTACACGACTTTACTCGAAAATATAAATGTAATAAGTTGCCAAACGACAATATGACGAACAAAATAGTCAACATGGCAGAGTCGACACACCATGCAAAGCTAATTTTCATTGTCCAAACAGTATTCCATTGTTCAATTGTGGAAATCCCACAATCAAGCAAAATCATTTAATAAACAACTTTACCTAATCTCCTCTCCTCTCTCTCTCTCCTCTCTCTCTCTCTCTCCTCTCCTCTCTCTCTCTTCTCTCGTCTCTCTCTCTCTCTCTCTCTCTCTCTCTCTATCACACACACACACACACAAATCGAGTTTATGTGTGTGGTTAGCGTTAGCCTCTCTTTTACATAAAAAAAAAATAATGTGTGTGTGTTGTAACGCAAGCCTATCTCTGTTTCTTTCATGAAATAGCCCAAAAAGAGCGATCGTTACTTCATTTTGTTATTATTCTGTTTTTATAAAATTATTCAAGTTAAGAATTAAAACTACCTATCATTCATAATTTTGCTGCATTTAGGAAATACGTAAATTTACCGATTTAATAGAAAATCTTACGAAAGGTGTTGCCGACAAATATTCCGAAGAGAAAGCAAATGTTTTTCTTGACATTCGAGGTTAGTTGTTACACCACTAGATGGCATGAGATTACGCCTTGTGATTTCCGACAGTAGTCTACTCAGTGGTATAAGCATATAGAGCTTTGGGTGAAGTCAAAAGAACTACAAAAGAACTAAAAATACTACATTGGATCCCTCTCTGTGGTTACGGCTCATTTTTCTTTAGCCTACAAATAAACGAGTAGTCTGGCCTATTCTTACCACACTCTCCTCTGTTCTCATACACCTGACAACATTTAGAGTACCAAACAATTCTTCATCGCTCATGGGGTTAATTACTGCACTGAAATTGTTCAGTGGCTACTTTCCTCTTGCCAAGGGTAGAAGAGACTCTTTAGCTATGATTAGTAGCTATTCTAGGAGAAGGACACTCCAAAAACAAATCACTGTTCCCTAGTCTTAGGTATGGCCATAGCCTCTCTACCACGGCCTTCCACTGTCTTAGATTAGCACTCTCTTGCTTGAGGGTACACTCGGGCACACTATCCTATTTCTCTTCATTTTGTTTCTTTTTTTTAAGTGTTATAGTTCATATATGAAAGATCTAATTTAATGTTGTTGCTGCTCTTAAAATATTTTATTTTGATTGTTTATTACTTCTCTTGTTTATTTATTTCTTTTCTTCACTAGGCTATTTTACCCTGTTGGAGCCGTTGGGCTTACAGCATATTGCTTTTCCAACAAGGGTTATAGCTTAGCTTGTAATAATAATAATAATAATAATAATAATAAATAATGATAATGATAATAAATAATAATAACTGTCGTAGGACTAACAACCTCATCCCTTAAGTCTTCCGTGGAATCCGGAGGCTCAAAAATCTTCCGAGCGTCGCCCTTTCTGAAGGTTACGAAAATGTAATGTAAAACGATAGGGAGAGTTTATTTACAGATTAATAACGACTAATAAGGGTTAATTCACAATGTGGCTTACGGTATGATATTCGAATCTTATTATCAAGTTTCAAAATCATCAATTCACTGAGGATTCCAAAAAGTCTTCGTTGAGAAAGCACAAGAATTCCTGCCAGTTTATCAAAAGATATATTGCGCTTTGCAATAATTACCTTATGAATAATTCATGAACTTGAAAAATTGTGTATTCAGTGAATTAAAAAAAACTTATTTTACTATCAGGTTCAATCAAAGCAATGTTGATCAAAGAGAATCCAAAGAAAAAAAAATAGAGTACAATTGGAAGTTTACAAAAAAAATCATGGAAGCTTTGAAGTTAGAAAAACTCGAACTACAAAGGATTTACTATGTTTCTGCATTGTGAATTCCACAATCTATATAGAAGTTTTACTTCCTTAACAATCGCCCAACAAATACAAGCCGACGATAGTCATCTTGCCTACCTTGTTTTCCGTGTATATCGATCGTGTTTACAAGTTAAACACGGCACCTCCCGATTGTGCATCCACGTTCACATAACCCGGATCCACTTACAATGACTACCGTCTTTTTGCTTTAAGAAGGGCATTAAAATACCTCTCTATAAATGCGGCAAATATATCCACATGAACAGTTTTCCTGATTTATAGGGAACTTCTCCATCCTAAGATTGATGAATATTTTCTAAATAAGTGCTGGTTTTTCTGAACCAATTGCTCTAGATGGAATTAAAGTAAATTTTCCCCATTTCATCAATAAATAAATCCTCCAGCTTCAGATTCTCTTGAACTGCCCCTCCCCCCCCCCCCCCCCCAACCCCCACCCCAGGACCAATGACATCTGCTATTTCTTGATGTTGGGAGTTTTTAGACTTCATATACACTTAGAAAATTACGGTCAAAGCACTCGCCTAAGGTTTTGCTAACAATAATCTAACAAGGAGTTAAAAAGTCCTTTGAATCGCTCCTCCTTCCTTCACATATCTCAAATCTACTATTTTTTTTTAAATGAATATTATCTAGTACGAGCAGTCCATTATTATAATTTTGTTCAGTTTCCACAGCAAACCGAAAAAAAAGAATGACAATTTTCTTCAAAATTGATCCTAAACACTAGGAATTAACAGGGAATAAAATGGAGAAATTAGAATAAATTAATAAGAACAAAATCTACAAAAGACAAAAAAATAAACGACAATAAAATCAACGAGATCCGAAATCAACAAGAACAAAATCCAAATGTATAAAAAAAAAAAAAAAAAAAAAAAAGACAAGATCTTATCCTTGGTAAATTTATTTGACTTCTTTAATTTAGTGCAATGATGTGTTTAAGAAGAACGTGATATAGTAGAAAACCTGCCGGGAACAGATGGCGAAAGTTTGGATAAACATTCCCTGAACTCTTACCATTAACGGCCTTTAATGGAGAATGCAATTTATGAGATCAAACCCACAGGAACGATAAAAAATACTCCCGAAGATTGATATATATGAAATGTTGTAAGCCCAATTTCCGATTATTTTTAAATTATAAACCTGTTGTATGAATAAGGGGAGAGGAGATTTACTTGGGAAAATAATTTCACTGTCACTTTGTAAATAGTTGTAATCAACCAACATATCAATCAATCAATATATATATATATATATATATATATATATATATATATATATATATATATATATATGTATATATATACATATATATATGTATATACATACTTACACACACACACACACATATATATATATATATATTTATTTATTTATTTATCTATATCTATCTATCTATCTATCTATATATTTATTTATTTAGATATATATACTTATATACATATATATACATATACATATATATATACACATATACATATACTGTATATATATACATATACATATACATATATACATATATATATATAATATATATATATATATATATATATATATATATATATATATATATATATATATGTGTGTGTGTGTGTGTGTGTGTGTGAGTGTGTGTGTGTGTGTGTATCAAGAGGTTTAAATCAAATCATGGTAGTTATATACATTATATATATATCAAATGACGTGATGACTATTACGACACTATTTATCACCGCTATAGGCACAAATTTATCAATCTTAGATACTAAGTATAAAAGGTATGTTCTTTATAATCCTAAACTGATATAAACAAAAGCAACTAAACTATTTGCAAAACTAAATTAATTATATAACAAGACTATTCACCTGAGACTGACGCCAAGTCTACGAAACGAAAGAGAATCAAGAGAGATTTCAAATAGATTGCTTAAATGAGGGACGTGTGTAATGTAGTCTCATAGATGTGGTATCGAGGCGAATTACCTAATCTCACGCGAAATTAGCTTTGTCAAAGAAGAAAGCTTTCGCCGAATGATCTGGGGAAACCAGATGGATCACTTAATTTCACGCAGAGTTGGTCGCATCATGCAAGAAGCTTCTGATAAATTATCTGACATGAATCATTTAACGATATATTTCCCTTATGATAGTCCAAATATAAGCAATTTTTTTTTCTTAGTCTCTCTTTATTGATTATTCTTATTTTTTTCATAATCATAATCATTACCATTTTCTTAATATATTACTATCAAGAAATCTAAATTAAATCTATTCCCCGATATGCATCTGAAATAAGAATAAACACGGTCCTGCTTTAGAGTTGTTGATTATCCTTATTTTTTTCATTATCATAATCATTACCATTTTCTTGATATATTACTATCAAAAAGTCTAAATTAAATCTGTTCCCCAATATGCATCTGAAATAAGAATAAACACGGTCTTGCTTTAGAGTTGTTGATTATCCTTATTTTTTCATTATCATAATCATCACCATTTTCTTGATATATTACTATAAAAAGTCTTAATTAAATCTGCTCCCCAATATGCATCTGAAATAAGAATAAACACGGTCTTACTTTGGAGTTGTTGATAATCCTTATTTTTTCATTATCATAATCATTACCATTTTCTTGATATATTACTATCAAAAAGTCTAAATTAAATCTGTTCCCCAATATGCATCTGAAATAAGAATAAACACGGTCCTGCTTTAGAGTTGTTGA
>NC_090733.1:122522148-122527148 GCF_036898095.1 Palaemon carinicauda | reverse complement strand
TAATATGAAAAGTAATACATTTCTATTATGTATTCTTTCGTTACTCCTAAAAACACATATAAACACACATTTTTCTCCGGTATACGTACCATAAAACCTTTACATTTAAAAAGAAAAAAAAAAAAAAAGCGCTTCTGGGAATGAAGTAGGACAAAGGTGTTGATGACTAAGGACAGAACTCTGCCAGTCACTGCCACACCCTTACAGCAATGAGTGACCAAACATAGTATGCGGAAAGATGGCAGCGGTGACGTGCAGGGCTGCAATAAGGTGATAAGGTGCTCTTCCTCAGAGAGTGAGGTGTGCCAGGAATTCATGTAACCAACTGTACACTCATAAGAATATTGTTAACTCAAAGGGAGAAGAGGGTTGTAACGGAATGTAAAAAAGAAGCTATGGAGGCTTGAGGAAAACTGAAGTGAGATGAAGTGTAAGGAAACTTTCTGAGGCTGAATAGAAGTTAAAAGTAGATGCACCACGTGTTGACAAAGGAATGAAGTGGTGATGACGAGGTGCTGGAAGTGATGAAGTGCTGGAAATGATGACTGGTGGAGGCCATTTAATGGGATATTCAAATAGGACTGACGAGGCATCTGCAGGTTTAACTCATCTATTCACGATGCATAATTCACCATCATTTCCTCCCGTAATGAAACTCTCGTTCATGAAATTGAATCTTTGCAAGTATGATTCGTTCCTCGACTCGACTACTTCAATATTATTCTTGGGTAAATACATCTATTATTGTAAGAATACAAACACGTTCGTCTCTTTACTGTAAGCATGGCTCTTGATATGATAGAAAATGCCATCGATGCAAATTAATATCTAATGGTAATTCTTCAACATTATTCGCAAAAGAAAAATGAGGAATTACACATTTAATAACTATTTTCATACAGGTTCTAAAATTAAAACTGTCCTAAGATAAATCAGACAACCTTCAAATTTATTATAATGACAGGAATTGGATTTCTCTTATTTATACAAGAGATTTGTTGTTCTTTTCATTGGTTTCCTCATAAAAAAATAAGGAAACCGTTTGTCTAAAGCCATCTTTTGTTTACTATATGAGCTTAATATCCTGTTATAACATTATAAGCTTGTTTTTCGAGAAAATGTAAAAAAAGTAAAAGAAAAATTGAATAAAGTATAAGAAAAATATTTGAGCAAATATTGAGTGAACAGTATTTCTTCCACACAGTAATTTTCCCTTTATCAGGAAGAAATAGCAACACTGAAAAAAATGATTATAACATCGTAGAATTTCAACGAACAATAAATATCACTCCAAAGATAATTTCCACTCCAAAATGAAAAATAAAAACTTCGAAATGAAGCACTATTCCCACTCAAGAAAAACATGTTTATAAAAAATAAAAATATCATCTAATTAGTTTTTTTTTTTTTTTTTTTCAAACTCTAGCAACACTTCTAAACCCCAATAAATGCTCTTCTGATAAGTCTTGTTCCATAGGCAGGAGGAGAACATTTGAAAACGTTTGTAAATCTTTCGACTACGAACGTAAACGGGTTTTCCACTTTGACCTTTCGGACGAAAATGAAATCTGGCACCACCTCAGTGCATTAATTTTTCACCACTTTTTTTCGAATCAAGGTCAACTAAATTCGAAGGCTTTGTCGCTATGACCATGGTACACCAATTTTCAATCTGCTCGACAGGTTAATTAATGGAGAGAGAGAGAGAGAGAGAGAGAGAGAGAGAGAGAGAGAGAGAGAGAGAGAGAGAGAGAATTGGAAAAAAAACTAGTCCTGTTGCTCCTAAAACTTTCGTGTTTGAACCAGGTGTGGTGGGAGGAAGAGGTGATAATAAAAACGCTATAATTTTTGTCTTTACAGCCATTTTATAATCAACAGGGTTAAAAATACAAAAAATACGGCCACTGTGTGAGACAGAGTTCAGGATGGATCGCCAACTTAATGAAGAAGAAAATAGTAAAAACCACATCGGCGATTCAAAAGTGAGGAAATCACATTCAAAGCAAGATATATCTGTACTGAAAAATAGCTACCTTACTGTATTGAATATAAACAAGTATTTTCTTTTTACGCGTCTATTTTCTTCGGAGAAAAGTAAGGCTATGAGATAGTAAAACTAAGGAAGAAATTCCACTTGGTCTTAAATCATGGACATACTGGATGAATTAACTATAGTATATTATAAAAAGTATGAAAAGATTCGTAAAAAACAGTCATACTGAAAGAGATTTTAAGGAATGTACAATTCTATCAAACGGGAGAAATTGAACAAGATGAAGGGAAGAAATTTCATTAAGGAGCAATAATAACAAAATTAAATAATTTATTTTACTCTTGACAATTTCCTCAAGTTTGATGTTTTCATTATTTCTTATTCAGCAAGGGGAAACAAAAGCCTATTCCCTTCAGATACAATCAAAGTAAATCTAATAAATAAACTACTGTTAAAAAAAAGCTAAAACAAAAACCGACCAATAAAATCTATGAATAAACATTTTCAAAGTTTCATTTCAGATTGAAAGAACGACAGTACACTAATTAAATTTTTCCCTAGCAAAACTCTCTCCACAATCATACTCATCTACATAACCGAGCTTCCAGACTGTGCGTACTGGAAGGGGTGAAACGTTTGGAATGGGGTCACTGCCATTCCAGCCTTCTGTGTCCCCATTCCAGTCCCATTCCCATGTAGTGCCATCCCATAAAGTTAATCCCCACCTCCCCTGACACAGAGCTGTTCTCCGTGTGCTTTTTTTTTCAGTGTTATTTCTACCAAGCACGAAAGTATACGAGATTTTTTTTTTTTATGCTATATCTTTCTTTATACGTAAAAATCCTCATTATCCAGCTATTAGTTCTCGTCTGGTGTGATATATAGATAAATATTCAATATGAAAACACTCTGGGGAAAACTATCATTGTTTGAACTTTTCCAACAACTATTTTTCCCTTTTTGTAATTAAATGCTGAGGTATAAATTTGTAGTAAATCTAATTGTGCGTAAAAACACATTTAGTACTTTATCAGATTCATTCATTCAAACAAATAACAGATAATTAAGAGCAACCAGAGCTGATAATTCCGCACGGGAATACAGTTTAATTTTACAATTCTAAGAAACAATTTCAAATGTACAATACCTGATATATCAACAATAAAAATATTCTATATTTCGTAATTTCATGGCTAGGACACACACACATACATATATGTGTATATATATTATATATATATATATATATATATATATATATATATATATATATATATATATATATAATATATATATAATATATATATATAATATATATATATATATATATATATATTATATATATATATATATATATATATATATTATACTTGTGTGACCTCTAGGAAGAGCATAAGACAGTGTATACATAATAACCTATAACGCCACCCCTCTAATGAAAAAAAGGACGTTTATTAATATATATATATATATATATATATATATATATATATATATATATATATATATATAATATATATTCATTCACATATACACAAATAAAAGTAGATATATACGTAAATAAGAGGTAAAAGGGTTGGTGTGTCGCTATGATCAGCAATGCTGTTCTAGTCAGGGCCATCTACACTAGGTTGGTTTGCTACGAGCGATCATAATAAAAGTCCCACACCATAACCAATCCTCTGTTGGCCAGCGTTTAGATGAAAATTGGCCAAATCCCGGACATGAGTAAAGACATGTACAGTACAAGGTATTTGTCCTGCGGTCGACTAGAAACAGCTGTTGATGTTGTTGTATATATGTATGTATGCAAAGTATACATTATATATATATATATATATATATATATATATATATATATATATATATATATATGTATATATATATATATATATATATATATATATATATATATATATATATATATACACACATACACACACATATACTATATATATATATTATTACATACATACATACATATATATATATATATATATATATATATATATATATATATATATATATATATATATATATATATATATATATATACATACATGCATACATAAAGCGCTCCCAATTACATGGTATGTATCCCAACTAAACTGCATTTACATAATCTTTTCTGAACTTAAGACAATAGAATGAACTAGAGGGGCCCTCAGTAGAGCGCAGACCTCCGCCGTGGCAGCTTATTTCTCCTCTTTTGATTGACCTTGACCTTAACATGTATTAATTGGCGTGGATTTTTATAAACACAAATATGACCCAAGTTTGAAGTCTCCGTGACAAGGATGTCCAATTTTATGGCTGATTACGTGAATTGGACATTTTGCTCGACCTTAACCTCAACCTTTGATCATGTCCTTCCATAATTTTATCATTTTCAACATTTTACTCAAGTTAATCCCTACAAGTTTTCATTAACCTACAATTAAATTTGTGGTCAGGAAGCTGTTCACAAACAAGCACACTCACACGAACAAACACAAACAGGGGCGTAAACATAACCTCCTCCCCACTTCGTTGGCGGAGGTCATAACATTAATGTATAATCCTTAATGGTATTAAATTTATTTTCAGGTCACACACTTAAATACCGGAAAGGATATAATAACGAAAACGTTGAATAATGAAAGATTACACCGTGCTCCAGAAAAGGAAGAAATCTACTCCCATGAGAGAAGACAGGAGGGGGTAGTTTAGGGGTGGGGTGAGAGTGGGGTAGGGTGGGGGAGAAGAGGTAAAGGGCTGGGAGCAGAGACCATGATAACGAAGTGTTGAAAGTGATGATTGGCTGGCGGCAGTTTAATGGGATATTCAAATAGGACTTACGAGGCGTCCGCTGGTTCAACTTATTTATTCATAATGTGTAATTCAGCATCATTTCCTCGGGTCATAAGACCCTCATTCATAAATGTGAACTTTGTCGAGTGTAACTTGTTCCTTGAATTGAATGCGAAGTAATGGAAATTCATACGAAATTTTATTTATTGCTCTTCAT
>NC_090733.1:122499648-122517148 GCF_036898095.1 Palaemon carinicauda | reverse complement strand
AGTCATCAGCTCAGTTAATCTATATTTCCGGTCAATTCCTTTTTTCTTTTCTCATTTCATATCATATTCAAGTGGGTTCGAATTGGTTGTTGATGTAAACCGTGAAACCTCATATTTCAGCGAGAGAGAGAGAGAGAGAGAGAGAGAGAGAGAGAGAGAGAGAGAGAGAGAGAGAGAGAGAGAGAGAGAGAGAGAGAGCGAGAGAGAGAGAATAAATACCATCACTATTTAATTTTTTCTTTCATGGAGTATAATCTAAATAACTGAAATGTTTGAACTGTAGAGGAAACAATAACTCTTAAATTCATGTACAGAATAAATATTTACAAGGTAATATAATATAATATAATATATATATATATATATATATAATATATATATATATATATATATTATATATAATATATATATATATATATATATCATATATAACACATATATGTATATAAATTATATATATATATATATATATATATATATATATATATATATATATATATATATATATAACATATATATCATATATATAACATATATATGTGTATATATATATATATATATATATATATATATATATATATATATATATATATATATATATATATATATATACAGTATATAAGTATTTTAAGAGAACGTCTGTATAAACTCTTTATTCATTTGTTTTCTTTCAATAGAGGAAAATCACATATGAAATGCTATTGAAAAAGTGAAAAAAAAGTTAATAGGCCTTGATATCAGTATGAATAAGTAATTTAAATATGCTGAACGCCTCCTAACCACATACAAAGATTCATGTCATCGATGTCAATAAACGAAGACTTCCTCTTCATCCCCCCCCAAAAAAAAAAAAAAAAAATAAAACGAAAATCCATATTATGATTATTATTATCGTTATCAAAAGCCAAGCTACAACCCTAAGGTGAAAAACAAGATGCTACAAACTCAAGGGCTCCATAAACAATATTAAATTTACAGCACAAAAGGCTGAATGTCCAGACTTGGCTTGGGACATAAAATTTGTTTGCATCGTAATCCTGGAGATTCTACAAACTTTTCCCATCATTTCTAACGGAGGCGCTCGACAGAAATTGAATCATTCTCATCTGCATGACCAACACTCCACAGTTTTTTTTACTGTTACGAGGTGAGACAAAAGCAAACTGGGTTACCTACGTTCCAACCTTTTGTGTGTCTATTTCGTAATAATTCTGGACATTTGTCTCCGCATTCTGTAACCATTTCACGTTTTTGCAACACTATTCCATAAGAATTCAAGAATACTGAACCATTTCCTAAGCCTTCTGAGCTCTTTGTTTATCTGCTTGTTACGTATTTCATGACTTTGTATCCCCATTCCACAACTAATACCACATTGTATTACCCTGTAAAGTCAACTCTCACCTTCCTCACTTCTCTCAAACGCAAAAGTTATACTTTTTTTACTTTTCTAAAAAAACCGCTATATATATATATATATATATATATATATATATATATATATATATATATATATATATATATATATATATATATTTATATATATATTTATATATATATATATATTTATATATATATATATATTTATATATATATATTTATATATATATATAAATATATATATATATATATATATATATATATATATATATATATATATATATATATATATATATACACACATACATATACATATATACACAAGCTACTTTAAGTAGGTTTTGGTTTGGACTATCTTGCCCCGGGCTGGGGCCCAAAACACGATTCAGCTCCCAGGTTGAGCTGAGGGAAAAATCCCGCAGTTGCATCATTAAGTAAAAGTTAAGAGATGCTAAGCAGCAGGATGGAAATATCGAAGAAATAAAGAAGCACGAACGGAGATTAAGTAAAAGCAAAGTATCCTACGTTATGCCTACAGTGCCCCGAGTGATGTGCACTGTCGGCACTACCATCTTAAGGAGAGCTGTTAGTCGATTCCATAGAAAAATAGGGCACAATGCAGATGATGCTACTCTCTTTGCATCAATTCCATCCCCTGAATGTAGATCTAGGGTTGGTGAATCCCTTAATCGAGATTTAGCTAGAATTAGTGCATGGTGCAAATTATGGGGTATGAAGTTGAATCCTAACAAAACTCAAAGTATGATTGTAAGTAGGTCAAGGACGGTGGCTCCTCAACATCCCTGTTGGAGCCCCTGGGCTTATAGCATCTTGCTTTTCCAACTAGGGTTGTAGCTTGGATAGTAATAATAATAATAAGTGTTTCATGAGAGACAGTTTGGAAGGATACCACAATGAGACTGCGAATCTTCAGCAGTTTTAAATGATATATTCATATGTCAAACATTTAGTTGCGTTCCACGAGGCACTAGAGGAGTTGGAAGGCCCCGCCCTACATGGCTGAGGACTATGAAGCGTAAAGTAGATGATGATGAATGGATAAGTATTGAATTAAAAGCTCAAGATAGAGACGACTGACTAAATCTAACCAAGGCCCTTTCGGTCAATAGACGTAGGAGAAGGTGATGATGATGATGATGATGATGATGATGATGACGATGATGATGATTCATAAAGCGTAATCCTTCATAATTAGAGTATTCTTCCTAAAACTGATGCTTCGCAAGGAAAACTTATCCTTGAGTCGATAACTGAGCTAATTTAATATGAAAATATGTGGCTACCTCTTGGCATAAAATCTCTCTCTCTCTCTCTCTCTCTCTCTCTCTCTCTCTCTCTCTCGTCTAATCAAGGCTTTATATGTTTTTCAGACACCTAAAAAAAGGGAATTGATAAATTACTGAATATTTTCTGGTCTTGCTTCTAGTTATAAAATCATCACGAAATTCGTTATTAAGTGGAAGTATTTAATTTAGCTTTATCATAACCCTCATTGATATGTAGTGTGAATCTATAATTTCCATACGGAAAAATATCAATTCCTTATGAATATCTTATAGATCTGAGAATAATAATTTTTATTTATGTTAAAAGAAAAGCTGCTGGAAAACAATATATATTTTGGTTAAAGGAATTGAAAAATTTCAGAACAATATTTCAAAAACATCTTTTGAATATCTACAGAAATATGGAAATTTGTTTTTTTCATACAAATTAATCATTACAACCACTGTAAATATATAAATTAATCAATTTCTACCTCCCCCTCCAAAAAAAAAAAAAAATGTTCTCACCGAAGAATAATGACCTCAAAACCTACAAAATAAGTCAGAGTCCATAATTAAAAAATATAATATATAAGATAATCTCAATAACAGACCAGTCGACCACGTGTGACAATTCCAAAATTCACCACTTCCTCAACTAAAAAATAAAATAAATAAAACTAAAGACCGGGAAGAAAATCCTTAGTAAACCTATAGTCTCAGAAAATGTAAAACGGCCGTTGACATTCGACCTTAAGTAAAATCTAATCCTAAATTCAATACATTAATATTTCCAGGTCATTTTTAGTATGTAGAACACAGTCAATTCATTCCGAGAAACACGCCGCTGAGTATGTAGGTAAACCAAATTGCACTTTGGTCAAACGAACTGCGGAAGGATATAGATATAGATAAGGATATAGATATAGATATAGATATAGTTATAGATATAGATATAGATATAGATATATATATATATATATATATATCTATATATATATATATATATATATATATATATATATATATAGAGAGAGAGAGAGAGAGAGAGAGAGAGAGAGAGAGAGAGAGAGAGAGAGAGAGAGAGAGATTCTTAAAACTTATTATGCCTTTAACTGCTGTTGTTACAATGAAACACGCGCATTTGGTAGCCCTGGTTAAAACTTCTGTTAACCCAAGATCGTCCTGATATCAGACAGAACCTTTTTAGGCTTTTCCAACACTTAATATTTCACAACAAGGAATTTAAACATTCAAGATAAAAAAAAAAGAATCCACAAGAAAGAAAGGAAGTAGATATAATTCATGACTTTCCCAAACTGAATAAAACATCGATGACCTGACTACAGCTTTTCCAAAGTGCATGGAAAGATTTGACAAAGTAATAACAATAAACCAAAATTTTCACTAACACAAAAAAGTGGAAGAAAATCTATAGATGCAATAATAATCCCACCAGAAAAGACTGCATGAACAGGCTACTGATAAAGCATTTTAAAAAGCATTTTAATCCAAGATTCCCCATAGTTATCCTGTATATCTAAGTTGGGAAAATTCATTAATCACATTTTGCTGTTAGCATTATTTCCTTATCCTTCTCGCTCCTTGCTCGCTACAAATCCAAAACTAGTGAAGAAGGTGAATACGTTCAATGGTAATTGCCTGGAATTGTTTTCCCATTCCAGTCTTTCGTTTCTCCATTTCATGAGAATTACACTCTTTAAATTCTTTATTCTATAGTGGCCATTCTACACTTCCTTCGACCCTTTCATAACCATTCCTGCTTTCGATTTCTTAATTCCATAACCATTCCAGCTTTCGGTTTCCTCTTTCCCTAACTATTCTAGATTTTGGTTTCCTCATTCCATAATCATTCCTGCTTTCGGTTCCCACATTCAATAATTATTCCTGCTTTCGGTTTCCTCATTCCATAACCCTTTCTGCTTTCGGTTTCCTTATTTCATAATCATTCCTGCTTTCCGTTTCCTCATTCCATAATCATTCTTGCTTTCCGTTTCCACATTCCACAATCATTCCAGCTTTCCGTTTCCACATTCCACAATCATTCCTGCTTTTGATTTCCCAATTTCATAATCCTTCTTGCTTTCGGTTTCCTCATTCTATAATCATTACTGCTTTCGGTTTTCTCATTCCATAACCATTCCTGCTTTCGGTTTCCTCATTCCATAAACATTCCAACTTTCGGTTTCCTCATTCTATAAACATTCCAACTTTCGATTTCCTTATTTCCTAGCTATCCCAGCTTTCGGTTTCCCCATTTTAGCTTTCTGTTTTTCCCACCTCAAAACCCAATTTTCAGCTCCTGGTTTCCCGTCACCATAACCATTCAAGCCTATTGAACCTCCACGCTATCCTCCAGTTCCCCCATTCCAGTGTTTAGTGCTCACCATTCCATAACCACGTCTGCCGTTTACAATCACCATCCCCATACACATTGCAGACCTTTGTTTCCAAGTCCATAACAACTCTCATGCAATGCCATCATACTTTATAGTTAAATCCCTCCCTTCCCCATCCCTTCCTTACTCCCTCCCTTCCTTACTCCCTCCCTTCCTCCCCCAGAGCGGTCTGCCTCTTAATGTGCCTTTTCCACCCCTATCTCCCTAAACACAAAAGCCAACGGAGTTCGAGTAAATCATTATTCTTTAAAATCGAAAGTTTTACAGCTCTTCACTATCTCTTCTCGTCCAATGGGATAGATATACCCTAATATAATAAAGAATGAATAAACCGCTCGAATACAGATCAATTGCTCAGAATCTTTTTCAATGTTTTATTTTGTTTAAATTTACACTGTAGAATATTATAATATATTATAACATATGCTTATTACGAGAATTCATTGTGTACAACATTAATTAAATCCACGGTACATTGCGTGACTAATTTGGCGCAAAGTTAATACTATCAGAAAATTTCATGAAATTAAATTTCTAACAGATCAATACGGTATCAAACATGATGAAATAGTTAGTGTATTACAATACTTATCATCAATACTTAGGTGATAAAATGGAAAGTTTTATCTATATCTAGAGTCTCTTGCTTGAGGTTACACTCGGGCACACTATTCTATCTTATTTCTCTTCCTCTTATTTTATTACAGTTTTTATAGTTTATATACAAAATATTTATTTTGATATTGTTACTGTTCTTAAAATATCTTATTTTAAATGTTAATAACTTCTCCTATTTCCTTGTTTCCTTTTCTCGCTGGACTATTTTTCCCGTTGGAGCCACAGGGCTTATAGCATCCTGCTTTTCGAAGTAAGGTTGTATCTTAGCAAGTAGTAGTAATAATAATAATAATAATAATAATAATAATAATAATAATAATAATAATAATAATAATAATAATAATAATAATAATAATAAGTTTTAAAGTCAACTCATGGACAGAAATCAAAAGTTCAAACTTGAAGCAAAGGTTTTTATGATGAACAGGCTGACATAAGGCTCTTTTTATAGTTTATATATGAAAGATCTATTTTATTTTTGTTACTGTCCTCAAAATATTTTAATTTAATTGTTCATTACTTCTCATATAGTTTATTTCTTTATTTCCTTTCCTCACTGGGCTATTTTCTCGTGTTGGAGCCCTTAGGCTTATAGCATTCTGCTTTTCCAAGTAGGGCTGTAGCTTAGCTAGTATTATTATTATTATTATTATTATTATTATTATTATTATTAAAAATAACAACAACAATAATAATAACAAAAACAATAACAACAACAACAACAACAACAACAATAATAATAATAATAATAATAATAAAAATAATAATAATAATAATAATAATAATAATAATAATAATAATAATAATAATAATAATAATAAACCAAGAGATTCTGTGACCCCTGGATCTGAAAATTGTAAAATCTGACCCACAAGGATTTTTTTTTTTAAATTTCAACAGAATGCAAGAAACTACAAAATATACGATTCAAATAAAAATTGACAGTCATATAAAAATACTGAATTAAAATGAAAGCAGGTAACAAGGAAAAGCTTTGGCCTTTTTTAACAGAAAGATCAGGTCTCGCTTTAAAATTTAATAATTCTTCCAAAACATTTGACCTCCATTTGCAACGATATTATTGCTGTTGTCAAATAAACTGATATTCTCCTTTTGGTGCAAATGGCATAAAATTGTTTTCCTTTCATGAATTTCAAAAGTATCTTAAGAAACAAAACTAGAAGGGCACTCGGTAGACCGCAGACCTCCGTCAGGGCAGCTTAATTCTTGACCTTTTACTCGACCTTGAACTTGACTTTTGACCTTAACATTGGCACGGACTTTCATACACTCAAATATAAACCAAGTTTGAAGTCTCTGTGACAACGATGTACAAACTAATGGCTGATTACGTGAATTGGACATTTTGCTTACCCATGATCTTGACCTTTGACCTTGACCTTCCAAAATTAAACCATTGCCAGCTCTTTACATAACAGTTAATACCTGCAAGTTTCATTACTCTTCGATAAAAATTGTAGTTAGGAAGCTGTTCACAAACAAGCATACACACACACAAACAAACACAAAAAAGGGCGGAATCATAACCTCCCTTCAAGTACGTTGGCGGAGGTAACAAATACCTTGAAGCCAATTATAAATTTGAAAAATTCAAATGCAGTTCGCCTTAACGTCACCAACGGCTCATAAGCATAATCCCAAATGAAAATTCTACATCTAAAATAATAAAACTATTTTTCCCGCTATTTTCTGACAATTCTGACGCCCACAAAACATTAATATTTTCTAACCTTAAACGTTTCAGTTCCTGGAATGATATAATCAGCTGGCAAACCTCAGTCCGCTGACGCGACAATTTATGTAATTTTCAGAGGTTCTTTGCGAAATGCATACTGTTTTCCACCAGAGAAATATTATATGCCACAAATGTGGAGATATCAAGGTCAACTGAATGCTACTGAAATTTGAAAAACATTTACAATATATTCGTTATCATCATGAAATCACATAACAACAACAACAATAATAATAATAATGCTACAACCGTAATGATAACATTAACAATCTAAAAGTAATTGATGATATAATTCAATTAAAATACAAACTAAATACCACAAGAAAATGAATGTGTTTTTCACTACGGAGTATTCATAAAAAGACTATGACCAATCCAAAGATTTTCAAAACACCATTCTGACAGCTGAATTAAACATTGCTGCTAAAATTTCAACAGTTCTCAAATTGTGCTGCTTCTGGTTTCAACCAATGTAATTTACTTCGCTTTGGTCTTAAGATATTACAACGCTAGAAGAAATTCTCTCTCTCTCTCTCTCTCTGTAATAACTTTTCCAGTTCAAAACGGATATTCAGCTTTTGTTCTCAATCAGTTTCATTTCACGTTTTGAATAAACTATTTCAACGTTAGCAGGAAAGCATCTAAATATGGACCACCCATCAAATATTTATTCATTGAAAAAAATAAACATGTTGAGACATATACTTTCTGAAAGAAACTCGTATGACACACGTTATTCAAAGGCGTACTCGAAAATATTATAGGTGTGTTTCAATATTGAATGAAAGAATCCTCGGTCCCCAAGGGCTTCTGCATATTGTATAAAGACATTTTCTACTATATACCGTTTTGTTTGATAGCAGAAACCTTAATATTTAATAATCTGAAGCGGTGTTCAAAGTCGAAAGGAAAATACTGTAACATTTCAAATATAACGTAAAGCAGTTACAAAAATTTATAAGGAAATAATGAAAATTTCAATGAGTGAATGAATAAAAGTGGTATCAAATATCATAATACGAGTTTAATTTAATTTCCTGTCAAATGCATCGCCTATGTATCTGTAGGCTGGAAAAGACGGCAATAATTTGATTAAGAGGATATGGTAATGTCCTTGACTGGTGAACGCCAGACTGGGGTTCGAGTCCTGCTCAAACTGGTTAGTTTCTTTGGGCGCTGCAACCTCACCATCCTTGTGAGCTAAGGATGGGGGGTTTGGGAGAGCCCGTAGGCCTATCTACTGAGTCATAAGCAGCCACTGCTCGGCACTCCTTGGTCCTAGCTTGGGTGATCAGATGTGCACATGGTCATTCTCTAGGGCATTGTACTGCTCGATAGGGCAATATCACTGTCCCTTGCCTCTTGTCATTCATGAGTGGTCTTTAATTCAATAGTCACTGACGCTTAAACTTGGACATTCTGAAGAAGCATGAATTAATTATTAGGACTGCCTCCTCCTTTTCAAAAGGCAAGTGCATGCTATCATATAACTATATTTTCTCTCTTCAGTAAGCAAAATGTATCGTTCGCTTTATTCAATAATAGCATTACTAACAGTCACCAAGTCTTAGAATATAAGTCTTAAGATAAGACTTTCATTACCAAGTTTATTATAAGCCCTTCACGGACATGCATTTATTTTCCTTGTTTCCTTTCCTCACTGGGCTATTTTCCCCGTTAGGGTCCCTGGGCTTATAGCATCCTGCTTTTCCAACTAGGGTTGTAGGTTAGCAAGTAATAATAATAATAATAATAATAATAATAATAATAATAATAATAATAATACGTTAAAACATTTTGCCAATAGAAATGAAAGCAATTTCCACCCCATGGGATGTATCGCTCAGATCTCAAAGAAAACGTCTGCGCCAATTGTTTATTTCTCGTACTCTAATTACAAGTTAATGAGGCACAGCACCGAATTTCCAGTCAGACACACAATAACCTTAATTATAAATCCCGAACGCAGTTGTTAATAGCAAAACGTAATTAACGAAATGAGAATTGCGTAGGATACTTGTTGTTCTACTGCTATCATCATTACTATCAATTCGGAGTAAACTACGATCTCTTCGGTTGATTGCAGACGTATCATACAGGAGATTGCTCGTTGAAACGAGCAGATAAATAGCAGTCGACTTGCTATTTAAAAAATTAAACCGTTCCTGGCAATTACGAGAATATCCAAAACCCAATGTGTAATACTTTAAACTAACTATTTAACAAATTAAACCGTTCCTGGCAATGTTTTTTTCGGAAATATCCAACCCCAATGTGTATTGCTTTAGATAATACTCAATTACTGTATTTACGGGATGAAAACTCAAAATGCCAATCACTCGAAGGAATATATATCACGAAAAAAATACGCCACCTGAGAGAGTTCCTTGTAAGTCTATATTCATCCAAAACCACCCATTAATTTTATTGTTGTTATTGCTAAGGAGGTAGTAAAGTCTGTATAACCGACCAATGTTATAAGAATCAGTAAAGGTTTAAATGCCGCTCGTGAATGGGAGTGGCAAGGAACAGTGACATCGCCCTATCGAGCAGGACAATGTCCTAGAGACTGACCATATACAGTATACAAGTGATCAGTGCCCAAGACCCTCTCCAACCAATCTAGGACCAAGAAGGGCTAGCCAATGGCTGCTGATGACTCAACAGAGACCTAAAGCCTCCCCCAAACCACCATCCTTAGCTCAAAAGGATGATGAGGTTGCAGAGTCCAAAGAAGCTAAGTTTCAGTGGGACTTGAACCCCAGTCTAGCGATCACCAGTAAGGAACGTTACCAAATAGGCCACCACAATTTACTGACGTAAATGTTTCCCCTTCTTTATACTTAATTTAAATTTTTATTTTATCACAATTCTAAATTGGTAGTTATCCTGGTTTTTTTTTTGCATTCACGCCTATTCTCCTTCTATGGAACCCAAGTAATAAATCTATTTTTTTTTTATCTTCGTTCCATGGCCACAAAAAAAAAACCCTTGCGACGGCGACTCATGCAGCCCTATGCAGCTTTGACCTTTCGAAGACCAGAAGTAATTTACCCATTTCCTGTCAAATATACACCGTTGAAAAAAAAAAAAAAAAAATTGATCGAAAATTTTCCGTAAAATATACTGTTCTCAGCCGTATTTCAGTAAAATACAAGCGACCGTAATTCGAACCTTAGTTTGTTACTATCTTTTACAAGTTGGTGACCGTTATATCAGTGCTTTACGTCAATACACCTATTTTTAAAACGCTAAATGCCTGGCGAAATTTATTCCATGATTTTTACTCCTTTTTATGACAATTTTTTTAACAGTGTAGACCACTTTTCATCAAGAACTGACATCAGTCGTATCATCGACTGTAAACTTGCAGTAGATATATTAGAAAAAACAGGGCCCTTCTCTAACCTCTGCCCCCGAATACGCAATGCCCCTTGTAACATCACTATACTTGGCCAACCACGAGAACGACAGTCAAAAGATCAATCTATCAGTCAAGCAAAGGTTAGGACTTGGTAACAGGCCATACCACTATGCATCAATACCTTTATTTTATCTTATTTTATTTCAATCAGAACATGCCATTGAACGATCGTTGAGGGAATAATTTTCTATTTCTTATATTCAAATTATGTTTCAAATCAAGCTGACTCTATACTAGCACAGGCTCTTGCTCAGAAGTGGCCTGCGTATGTGGGAAGGTCTTTAGGAATTAAGAAAGTTTAGAGTGATACTCTAAATGCGGTTTAATCTACTGATACGAACAAATGAAGGTTTTTTTTATTTGATATTAGGTCAGCCTCATGTGAGTGCGGAAACTCTCTTAGTATCAACTTAAATATCATTATTATTATTATTATTATTATTATTATTATTATTATTTATTTATTTTTTTTTTACATCAGCTGGCTTTACAAAGCTCAAACGCTCATGCTAGACCTCTTAGCCCCTTCACCACCGGCATTAATATAAAATGAGATGATGTGTATAAGCAAACTATCTCAGCAGCGATTATTTAAATAAATAAACAAGACTTGGATTTCGATTAAATTTTACTTTTGAAAAATATTAAAAAGAAAAAAAAAGTCAAGTCGGCAATTTATTCGATTCGGTTGCACAAAGAGAGGATCTCCTTTCAAATAATAATTTATGACCATAACTATTTCATAAATCTCTCCATTGTTGAAAATAAAGGACGATATATAATTTTACAGCATTCGGCGTTTGGAAGTCTGCCCTTTCATCATCATAGTGTGAGTGATTAGTATATATTATTTTGGCTTTAAAACAACAAAAGGCGTCGACTCTGGAAAATAAATATATGATGAAATTAATATGTAATACTCGATCATAAAGATTCACAGTCGTAAAACATTTATATAATCCATACAAACCTACATCTAACACCAGCCATTAAAATCCTTCGCACATATAAATTTGTTTTAAATTAAAGGAAAACATAGACGCGTAAATAAGATTGATTTCATATCTGCTCCTCTATCTAGCAAATTTCACATACGTCTTATTTCGTAATGCTCTGTTTGGTGAAAGGTTACGATGGGTAAAATAAGTCTTAACTAGAGGGGCACTCAGTAGAGCACAGACCTCCGCCGAGGCAGCATATTTCTAGACCTTTTGCACGACCTTGACCTTTGATTTTAACACGTATTCATTGGCGTGGATTTTCATACATTCAAATGTGAACGAAGTTTAAAGCCTCTGTGATAATTATGTCCAAACTTATGGCCGATTACGTGAATTGGACATTTTGCATGAGCGAGGCCTTGACCTTTGACCTTGATCTTTCAAAATTTAATAATTTCCGGCTTTACGCACAAAAGTTAATCCCTGCAAATTTAAATACCCTACGATTAAAATTGTGGCTAGGAAACTGTTCACAAACAAACACACAATATTACAAATGTGGATTCTGTAATAAAATACCATGTCACTCATTCTTCTCTCGCGAAATGTGTAACACCATGTATCTGGAATGCAATCAAAATTTATGGGATACAATAAAAAACGAACAATATATTCAACTTCACTACCTCGTGATTGATAATATATCTGGAACAATTTTATATGATGAAATATTCACAAACAGAATAAAGTAGAAATGCATACGGAAAACACTATAAATCTACACCACAAGATAATTTCCCTCCTTGAACGTCACTCAAATTTTTATTAATTCCATATTTGTTTGACTTTAGAGTGTCCTTCTTGAAGAGCTGCTTACCATAGTAGCTAGGGTCTCTTCTACCCTTACCAAAAGGAAAGTGGCCACTGAACAATTACAGTGCAGTAGTTAACGCCTTGAGAGAAGAAGAATTGTTTGGTAATCTCGGTGTTGTCAGCTTTATGAGGACAGAGGAGAATATGTAAAGAACAGGCCAGACTAATCAGTGTATGTGAAGAAAAAAGAAAAACGAACCGTAACCAGAGAGAAGGATCCAATGTAGTGGTCTGGCCAGTCAAAGAACCCCATGACTAGCGGTAGTATCTCAACTGGTGACTAGTGCCCAGGCCAACCTACTACCTACCAAAAAACCTTTATCACGTCTACACAAAGACGGCTAAAATTTCCATTAAAGATTTTAGAAATGACTTCATTTCTTGAGATCAAAAGCTCTGGTTATCGTCCATCAACAATATCTCATTTCTTCATTGAAATCCCCTTTCTTGTATGAACAATAAGTCACTTTTCCCGTCTTTATTTTTCTTACTTCTGTACTCTTTATTGCTCTTTTGAAGTCTACCTCATCTCTTCAGTTTCTCTTTACTTTCTTTTGCTTCTCTCATTTTCCATATTATCATAAGCCTACCTTAAATTAATCCCTTAACTATCATTTAGCATAAGCTAAACAAGAGAATAATTAAAAGCGCACACATATTTAGGAATGATATTTACCTAGTTTATATATTCCATGAAGGGAAAACTTATTTCCTATAATCATCTAAACGTAGATTATATATTCTTACAGAATGAATTTCAATCCTACAATATGAATATTTCTAACAATATACACAGAACTCAAATATAATAAAGATTCTTTTCACAGTCATAAGTATCAAAGTATCAGAACTTTCTGATCGTTTCGCAATTCTGTTCCATTCCCTAAGAATCTTTTAGAATCAGTAATGTCTTACTGAAAAATATTCGTATAAAAATGTCAATGGTATTACCACGATAAAATCTACGGTAATTCACTGGCGAAATTCACGTATCTGAGCTACGGTATAAAGGATTCCCATTCACGTGGCTCTTATGATCAGTGATAACTCACGATAGGATATTAAGATAAATTAAAAAGAGCAATTTGACATTAAAATATTACCGCATCAATGCAGATAACGCAAATGAAAGACTCCACAGAACTATGCATTTCTTGGCTTGGGGATTTGAAAATGCAATATAGTACCAAAAATTAGGGGGAGGTCTATAGAATGCTGTGTCAAAGTACCATTCTGATCCAGTAATTAGAGATATTAAAGAAAAATACAATTTTTTTTTGTCAGAAATGCATAGCAGTATTGATTATTTTCTCAAGAGTTCAATTTAGTTCATTCTGTGAAAAGTCGGGCACTTTCCTTGTTCGTAATTAGAGCAATTAATTTATGCCTAAATTATAAGATTGCAATTTGTAGAATCATTCTCTACGTGGGAGTATCTGTTTGCATCATGGTAAAATAGCTTGTGATAAGTCAGGAACAGTACACGAACCAGCAACTGTCAGTCTAACTCGGCACACACTTTGGCTAAATACATTACCAGGAACTGGCTATAAAACGCACACACATACGTATACATACATGGAATACATAAACACACACTATATATATACATTATATATATACTGTATATATATATATATATATATATATATATATATATATAGAGAGAGAGAGAGAGAGAGAGAGAGAGAGAGAGAGAGAGAGAGAGAGAGAGAGAGAGAGAGAGAGAGAGAGAGAGATACGTATCCTGTCACGATGATTAGAAACACTCTGAAACGACAATCGCCCACAAATTGCCCAAACTGCCGTGTGGTAGTTAGGAAAGTGTGAGGAGTAGGAAGGATTGAATCTATGCGCCCGTGTGCATGCATATCTAAATATCTAAATATTTAGCCCTCATTTCTGACTGGTCAAGTGCACTAGTATATTATATATATATATATATATATATATATATATATATATATATATATATATATATATATATATATGTATATATGTATATACGTATATATATATATATATATATATATATATATATTTATGCACAAACGTGAATAAACAGTCATACCAATAAAATATGAAGAAATAATACATAATAAATAAAGTAATGTTTCATGAAAGAAATTTCTGGCTTAATGCCCTAAGGGTTAGTGAAAGCTGAGGAATGTTCCCGTAGAAGTTATTACTACCTTTTAAATTCTCTCTTTTTTATACAAGAAGCAGACGCTTAACTGGGAAATTTAGAGCCGTCCTTTAAAAGCCAAATTCATAGCGGGGCCGATATTAAAAAAGGCCAATTACACCGATGTAGAACAGAGCTTTTAATGACAATTTATGTTCAATATCAGGAGAAACTATTGCCATGTGTTTAGGAGTAACGGTCGAATACCAGAATCGATTGCCCAAGTTATAGTAATTAATTCTAGATTTGTTTCTACTTCAGAAATTCTCATTAGCAATAAATTTGAGCTTTGATTTTCGTACTTCAGCAGACCAAGTTTCTAATAAATGCAATGTTTATCTAGACAGGTCAGTCTCCTACCTCTCACAGAGCAGGTTAAGTCTTAAGAGCGATTTTTGATGATGGTTTTGCCCAGGTTTCTTTTTTTACTGCAGAATACTGAATACATCTTAATAACAGTAACATCTTAATAACAGCAGTCAATCACAATATGTTAATGAAAAAAGAAAATAAAATGGTGAGGAAGTTCGATGAAACCTATATTTCTTCATTATTTTGTCAAGAAATCAAAGCAAATAAGATCTAAGAATAAATTTTGAACAGCAGAAAGAATGGTTTTACGATGTTGTATAATTTGTTGGCTTATCATGGAATATACCTAGAGGAAAAAAAAAGGAGAGAATTTTTTATTCTGTACTGAGATCTCTTGAAAGATATATGAAAAAATAGGCATCTGTAGTGTTATTTTTCATATTAGAATATTGATTTTGTTGTTATTTAAAGGCTGTATAATTTCAAACGACAAAAGGGAAATTTGGAGATGAAAACTTGAAGTTAACAGGAAACCAACACTAACATTTTGTTGAAAAAACATAAAAATAAAATTATGATTTGATTATTTTTGCAAGATGCAAAACTGATTTCAGCCATTTGTTAGTAAAAATATATCACTGTTAAATTTATTTTTTAGTCAATAAGGTTTGTTCTCTCTCTCTCTCTCTCTCTCTCTCTCTCTCTCTCTCTCTCTCTATATATATATATACACACACACACACACACACACACACATATATATATATATATATATATATATATATATATGCCTATACATACATGCACATATATAAATAAACATATACATAAACACACTAATCTACACGTGTGTATATGAGTGTATATGTATACATCCATATGTATACATATAATACAAATCCATGTATATATATATATATATATATATATATATATATGTGTGTGTGTGTGTGTGTATTCATACATCCATTTATATATATATATATATATATATATATATATATATATACATCCATTTATATATATATATATATATACATATATATATATATATATATATATATATATATATATATATATATATATATATTGTAGATATATACATATGTAGGATATAGTAAATGAATTAAAATATGACAAAATATATGGAATGTTTGAAAGTCTACCGCATGGTTAGTATTTCAACTTATGAATGTAAAGATATAAATCTTCCCTTTACCTAAGAATAAGGAAAAATAATTCCAATAACAGCTACTCCACTCGCTGAAATATATATCGCAAACAGTTCCCCTTATGAAAATGCCCGTTGTACCGTGAACTACTTTCAAGTTTCTATATGAAAGATTTCGTAGAAGGAATATCATATCACCATTGCCTTTTGGATCTCATCCCATTAGTATCAATTTACATATATAAAAAAAATTAGCAGATTTAATTTCATCTTTTATAAAACTCTCTCCAAAAACCTTTCTCGTGCATATGACCTAAAAAAATACTGTAGAATTGAAAGATGAAAATACACTTCTGAAGATTCGCATTATATACATATATATATATATATATATATATATATATATATATATATATATATATATATATATATATATATATATATATATATGTATTTTTTTTTACCGTGGAATACAATTCCTCGACCTCCTATCTCAAACCACAGTAGATGTTATCCATACATGTCTCGTAAATGTTGTCTCATAGGTCTTGATTTTCTTATGTATACATGAACATTTTTATCTAAATCGCATGTAGTACACATGCATATTCTAAGAAAAACTACGCAAATCTATCTTAATACGAATAAAACTCAGGACATATTCCCTACAATTGAAAGAACATATTTCCTACAATTGAAAATCCGTTGAAGGCTCTTGTCGCAAATTAAGAAGCGAATTTTCGTAAATTCTAACTAGGCCGTTAAAAGACAACATTTGTTCTTATGAAACAGGGCAAACGGTTGTCGACCTGTGATCTCGTCTGACATCATAAAGAGAATTATTATCACTCGTTTACATTTAGTTCTTGAAAATGTCTCCCCTATTGGTTGATTCTAATAACCCTAATTCTTATTCACAACTTTTTCCATCTGTCAATTTTAGATGTGGAAACTATTATATTCAGATCACTAACATTAATATTTGCTATTTTCCCTGTTGGAGCCCTTGGGCTTATAGCATGCTGCTTTTCCAACTAGGGTTGTAGCTTAGCAAGTAATAATTAATAAAAACAATAACAACAACAACAACAACAACAACGATAATAATAGTAATCATAATAACAATAACAGTAA
>NC_090733.1:122479648-122489648 GCF_036898095.1 Palaemon carinicauda | reverse complement strand
CGTTTCCCCACCCTGTGGCAGGGGTGTAAGAATACTACCACAGTAACTACTGTGTGTTGTAGAAAGCGACTAAAAGGACAGCTGCTGCCTTGTAGTCTTGATTTTTAGCAAAAGGCTAGGCCCATCTGTGAATATATATATATATATATATATATATATATATTATATATATATATATATATTTATTATATATATACATACATATATGTATATATATATATATATATATATATATATATATATATATATATATATATATATATATATGTGTGTGTGTGTGTGTCTAGAAACTAATCAAGGTAGGATTCCCTGGTTTATAGTTTTTCAGTATTCCCCAAGTTTCTGCCGCATTTGAATAGCAAAATCTCGAATATATATCGTAAGTCTTATTTCCCTCTATATTGCAATTTGCGCCGAACATAATATAGGTGTTAACCGAACTCTTCAAAGCACTACCATACAAAACGAGAAAGCCCATAAACACTAATCCAAGTAAATGATAATATATGAACAAAATACACCACCTGCAAAAATCAATATTTAAACCCACTCGTGTGTCATGATAAAACTATATAAATATATTCAAAAGCTCCAGTTTCCACTCGCTTAATTCCTCTGAAAGACCGGAGGAAATTGAAGATTGCTTTTAGACCTCAGGAAAATTCTTAAAATCTTAACCCTTTTCTCTGTACGAAAATTAACGTTGATTCTTCTTATAGTTTTCTGCATATTTTTCCGGATTCTTTAAGAAACTCGCTAGACGCTCATGGCAATGTCTTGGAGACACACGCGTCTTTAATCCTACTTTTGGGTTACATTATCCTAGAGTTTCTTTTATTTGAGATAATTGTTGTTGTTAGAAATACTTTGAGTGGACCATTATGTTTTTATTCAATGGAGCCTTCACGAATGGAAGAGGAAAAATTAAATGTCTCTCTCTCTCTCTCTCTCTCTCTCTCTCTCATCTCTCTCTCTCTCTCTCTCTCTCTCTCTCTCTCTCTCTCTCTCTCTATATATATATATTATATATATATATATATATGAAAATATATATACGTATATATATATATATATATATATATATATATATATATATATATATATATATACATATATATACATAGATAGATAGATATAGATAGATAGATAGATAAGCGTGCATGCACAACTCTACATAAATATATACACAACTACACACAAGTACATATGCGTGTGTGTATCATTCTGTAAATTAAAACGTCATGACGCCCACTATATAACTTTTAAAACATATAAAAGTTGCTTAATCACTAACTAATGCTATTTATCGGAGGTAACGTGTTTCTGCAAATAGGATTATGGAAACTAAATATGAAAATCTAATCCATTTTTAATTCTTGTTTTATATAATAAACCGCCTGTTGCGGCTTAATTGTTTAACTTGTATTTTTATTAAGCAAGGTCAAAATATATACCCCAAGCTTTGTATGAAAATAAATATGTAGAAATATGTGTTTTATACAGTGGGATCAATGACATTTTTAAGAGTATTATGACTGTCATAAATTGTTGTGCATGATCACTGAACTCTGCTGTTATAGGTAATGTGTCTTAGCTCTGATAAGTTGAGTGTCTCAAGCCGTTTGGCAAGAGTACATTTCCATCATATTAGAGGTTTCTACAAATCTGGTTGTTTCAGCAATATTGACAGACCAACAATGTATGATTTGCTCAGGAGTGGCAGTACCACTCTAGTGCTCACAAGAACAATAAGGTACTCGTCCGAAGGGCACCTGGTATGGGACATATATAATTGAACTATTTACAATTCAAATCAACAGTAAATCACCGGAAATAAGAGCTTTTTCTGATCAATTGCATGTTTACTCTATCATTGGTAAGAATCACCGTAATACCATGTTCTCTGTAAGCTATCCTTATTTTTGAAGCCATAAATGTAAAAGCTTTATTCTTAATTACTAAAGTTGGTATGCAATATTTACTATCATTTACGGATTCATTTACAGTTTTGTTGAATAAAATCTCAACTTCCCTTCCAAAGAAAGTCACAACTGAAAACATTTAAATATTTTAGAAAAAAATCTTAAATAAAATCTTTAAAGCTTGGAAAACCGGAAAGTACTGTCTCATTACGTAGACTTAATCCAAACGAATAAAGACTCTAATGAAAACTTACCATTCTCACCAACTCATTGACTCAAAAATTCCTCTAAAGCAAGCCCCATATATTTTACTTAAAACCGAATTACCGCCCCCCCCCCCCCCCCACCCCCCAAAAAAAAATACGAATGCAGATTCCTTAAAAAAGTTTGCATCGTCTCGGCAATTCCCTAATTTGGATATTCTTTCTTGCAAATTTAATCACGATTAAGTTCATACAAAATTATCACTACAAATTAACCTATTTGATAAGAAATTCGTTGTATAAACAATCAACAAAATAATGAAGTAAGAGGAGGAGGGATTGGCAAGTTAGTAAATTAATTTATCTGAACTGTAGTCGAGTAATTCCCTTATCTGGATGATCCTTCCTTTTATTTTAATCATGGATAAGTTCAGAAAAAAAAGATCTCTAAATAAATTAACCTATATGATAAGATACTGGTTGTATATGCAATTTACAAAACAATGAATTAATAGGAATAGGGATTGGACAGTTGGAAAATTAATTTGATTGAAATTTAGCTGAAAAAACGCAAATGTCTCAAATTCTACATTGACTATTTCGTCAACAAGCGCCCCCCCCCCCCCCCCCCCCACATAAACACAAACCAGTGAAACTTGGGGAATATCCTTGTAAAGCTGACGAAGGGTAATCATAAATTTCTATATGAATAAAAGCTTCCGGAACGGATGTTAAAAATATTTAGCATACCTCACAAAATTCCTTTTTTTTTTTTTTTTCGTAAAAGTTTTACTTTCGTACCTCACCGTTTTACATTTCCCATTCATTCTTAATCCCATTTTTCAATGGAAGATTTATGTCGTCGTTTTACTTTATATCTAACATTTTCCACAACATTCTTCTGCTGTTGCACCTTTTAGTCTTCATGATAATGGCCACTAAAAAATACCCTTTTTCTTCTTTACCCGGACATCCTGAATTACCTTTATTTGATTATTATCAAATTCAAAAGTCTATGGTCCAAATCAAAAAGTCTATGGTCTTAAGTCTTAATGTATTTACATTTATTTCAAATTTTTATCATGCAAAAATATCAGTCTTCCTTATCTTTAGTCTTAACTTCCTTGACAGCCAAATACCTCTCTCTCTCTCTCTCTCTCTCTCTCTCTCTCTCTCTCTCTCTCTCTCTCTCTCTCTCTCTCTCTCCTCTCTCTCTCTCTCTCTCTCCGTTACATTACTTGATAATCATAGTAAATCCTTCTATAATTGTTACTCCCTTCTTACCTCCTGATTAATTTACTGCAGAAATTTTCCCATAGCGCCTTTAAAATTACGGAATCTCCCATCTGCAAAAATACCGTAATACATTCTCCATGAATTGTCTTCTTGAAATTGAATTACAGGGCAAAATTATACTCTTCATTATTAAAAATTTGCATACAAAAAGGGAAAAATCTTGGAATAAATGTTGCAAGGCATTTGAGTTTTAAAAAACGGATATACTGACGTAAAGGAATGATTTTACGGTCACTATTACGTAAAAGTTAATAATGTAGGGTAATATTGAGGGTCGCCAGTATTTTACTGAAAATACGGCTGAGAACAGTATATTTTTACGGAGATTTAAGGTTAGATTCTAAAGCTGGGAGTTTAATTACAGTTTTTATAAAAAATAAAAATTCACAAAATGTACGCGGGTATATTTGCGAATTACACGATAACGCCAAATAGTTAATCTGTTCTATTCTTTCAAACTTAAAATTTTTCAATCAAGTGAAGAATAAAAGTTTTCATAAACAGCAAAGAAAAGGATCTGGTACACCATAAGTTACCTGAAAATTTAATTGGCTATTATGAATTAGCCTTTTATTAAGGGATAGCGAAACTGAAATAACTTTGCTCATTACGGCGTATTTTTTTCATCTTCAAGAAGAAAATCCTGGATTCATTCCAGGATCCTCTCTCTCTCTCTCTCTCTCTCTCTCTCTCTCTCTCTCTCTCTCTCTTTCTGAAATAAGGCAATAAGGCATAAAGTAAGCATTATTGGATACTATATCACTTCAAAAACTGCAAATCGTCTTGCCTTCTTCGTGTTTCCCTTTAATTAAGGAACCCAGCTTTATTTATCTCTTATTTCCTTACCTTATTACATTACTTTTCATTTAATTTTTTTTTTTTTACACCACAAAACCCCTCTTTCCAACTATTGAAACCCAGTTATTAATTTTTTGCTTTCATAATCATTCAAACTTTTTTTAAAATCCATAGTACATATGCTGGCATATGCATTTCGTTGATTGTGTCGAGCTGCAGCCAAGGTGGAGATAGGAATGAGATATGAACCTATCTCAAACACAGTATCTATCACCATATCAAAATGACAAGGCCCCAACACAGTGTTTGCAAGATTTGGACGTTTGACACCAGACTGTTTGGTAGCTGCTTAACGTACATTTGCCGAAATGGAAGAAATAGACATCGTCCTGAAGAAGGAATAATCCCTACGCCCTTGTGGGGATTGAAAATGTCTTAACATGCATACGGAACCAGACCTGCACAGGGCTAAAGTATTTTCGACCCTCGACCTCCTGAAGGAGTATTATCAGGTGCTCATGATCCCAGAAGACTGTTATCATCACTCCCTTCAGCACATATACTTTCAGTTACTCCCACTTTGTCCTTTGTGATACAGCTGACACATTACAATGACCTATGGATAAAACCTGGGATCTCCCCCTTCTGCATACGTTATGTAGTGGACGTACTAATATTCTCCACATCCAGCTACAGAATGAACCTATAATTAGGTACGACAAATGTACAATTGGTGCCAAGGAAGTGTCATTCTTGGATTATCGCATCACTTTGAGGGCGGTTACCCTCCCCCTGAGAAGGTATTAGCAGTACAGAAGTTTCCCACACCTTCGACCGTCAAAGCACTGGAGAAGTATTTGGACATGGTGAACTACCATCACTGGTTCCTGACAGCCATCTTTGTCACTCTTGCCCCCTCTATGACTCCCTCAAGTGGAAACCTAAAAACCTATAGTGAGGGCCCCTTCAGAGATCAGCCTTCTCCAGCACAAAGAAATCCCTATTAAATGCTACTAATCCAGCTTTCCACCGATGCTAGTGATGTCCCTTGCACTCGAACAAATGATCAAAGGATTGCCTCTCCCATTGACCTCCTTCAGTTGGAAACTTCTATGGAGGAATCAAACACCTCTACCATCAACGTTGACACACACTGCCATTTCTGAACACAACTGTAACATTCAACACATCCCTGGTAGACTGAATCCTGTCAGAGGTGCCCTTCCATTGGCCGCCATTCCCCTGGAACTGTACTACAAGGTCTTGGAAGAGGCCCAACGCAAGGACCCCGAGTACCAATCCTACTGGATATCATGCAAGTCCGTTAAGAAGACATCACCATCCATGATTCCAACTCCACCCTGTGATGTCAGTACTGGTAGGCCACAACTGTAGAAACCTGCCTACATGCGCCGAAAAGTGTTGCAATTGAACCATGGCTTCTTACACTCCTCACACAAATGGTATGGTATTACTAAAGATGACAAGGATTGGGTCTAGGCCTGGACTTTGTCAAACTTTGAAAGTACATCAGGACACGAACTGGGGTGTGGGCACTTTCATCAACCTCAGCATCATTTTACCAGCAATCACGTCACTAGGAGACTATTACCTTTTCACAGTCATTTATTGCTCCACTTGTTGACCTGAAGCAAAATTCAACATCACCTTTATTGTGAACATCACTTAAGCATCATCTTGGAAACTCCTTACATTAGAATACCGCTTGCTACCCTGCAGCCAACAGAATGATGTAATGTTTTCATTGTACCCTCAAAACAGTTTTGAAGCCCCTCTGCACCGACTC
The DNA here is from genome assembly GCF_036898095.1 of Palaemon carinicauda. Classification (NCBI taxonomy): domain Eukaryota; kingdom Metazoa; phylum Arthropoda; class Malacostraca; order Decapoda; family Palaemonidae; genus Palaemon; species Palaemon carinicauda. Next base: position 122,483,622 of record NC_090733.1, on the reverse strand, counting down.
CAGCTGGTTTCCACAACTCTCCTGGGGCCTCCTCACCTCAAACAAATGACCACTCCCAAATATACATACATATATATATATATATATATATATATATATATATATATATATATATATATATATATATATGTGTGTGTGTGTGTATATATATAAACACATATATACACATACATACATGTATATTTATACATATATATATGTATATATATATATATACATATACATATATATACATATATACACATACATACATACACATATATATACGTATAAATATATATATATATATATATACATATACATATATACTGTAAACATGTGTGTTTTGATTACAAATATATGCGAGAAAATATAATACAATAATAAACCCTGGCAACAACAACACATAAAAAAACACATTTCTGCGGACCTTTAAACCCATTCCCATAATGAGAGATATAAAAAAAGGCGATAAACATTTCCCAAAACTCTCCCTCAGAATCTTTTTATGAGTTTATAAAGGACATTAAAATTCATCTAATCGTAGGCTTCGCACTATCCTCTTAACAATATTTGATTAATATCATGAAATGTATCTTTTTTTTTCTTTTTGTTTTTTAACAAATCATGGACTGTTAAAAAAATTACATTAAAAAAACGGTAAATTTCTGGCAACCTTTATTCCAAGATTTTTACCGTTTTAAAAACGGATATATTGACGTAATGGAGAGATATTAAGGTTACCAACCCGTAAAATATAATAACAAAGTATAGTAAACCTACGGTCGCCTGTATTTTACTGAAATACGGCTGAGGAGAGTATAATTTTACGGAGAATTTCATATTCAAATTACGGTTTTTTAAACAGTGTGTAATTATATCAATTAAATAACTATTTTCTTCTGCCTTTATGCTTAATGAGATAAAATGTCGATATTGGAAAGAAATCAGTCCCTTTCTTATTCTGATATAGTAAAAACCTTCTCATTAGGTCATGTTTATGAAGAAATAAAAAAAAATTATGCTTCAGGAAAAATATATTCTCTTTTGTCCAGGGTCCAGTGATTTCTAAAATTCAAGAAGCAAAATGCGAAGAATTTTTGCTAAGCTATGATAACCGGATAGTAGAAGAGGAAAAAAAAGTTCTTTAAAACATCAAGCTTTAGTTATATCTAACTTATTTCGTTTGTCTGAAATCATCTTATATCCTGGTATGTATTTTTATTGACATTCCTTGTCCATTCGCCTTCAGAAATCATACCCAATCTTGGACTTTATTCGTCATGGGCAATAGGTTTCTTTTACTTAAATAGGAATTAAAGGGATATTTGACGTGAAAAGCTGACATTATATTACTCCACAAGCAGTAAAGGAAACTAGTTCAAAAGCTTCTAATCAATTATTTTAATTTGGCATAAAAAACTCAACAGATGACCATATGATCAGCCCCCAAACCCTGTTCTCCACCCAAGCTAGGACCAAGGAGGGCCTGGTAATGGCCAGGCCTAAATAAGGTTGCACACACGACAAGAAACTAGCTAGTTTGAGCGAGACTAACCCCAGTCCGGTGATCACCAGGCAGAAACTTTTCCAATATGCCACCACAACCCTATGCACAGTAGCAAAACTATTACTTTTACTTGACATTTTCTTATTATGAAAATACTTGTTAGATATATGTTATAATTGAAGGTGGTAAATTCAACTGGCCGACACAGTTACAATAAACGTTCTTTCGAAGCCCGTTAAAACATATAAAAATTTGCTATGAATCGCAACAGATAGGGATTAACAGCTCTTCTTAAAGAAGGTAAATATAAAGTAAATCATAAAAAATGACGTTGAGTAACACAAGAAGACAAAAGGACATAGCATATTGAACGCTAGTCATTTTGTAAAACTTACCTCCATTTGGGGGACCTCATAATTCACGACCGATCAGATGAAACCGAATGAAACTTCCCCTTAAAGGCAATCAGTAAAAAAGCTATTCTAAGTTTGTTTAGCAGGGCCCCCTTTTCTAAGTAAAAAAACAAAGGGAAAAAGAAAACTCGTGAAACAATAGCCCGTAACCGACCTTTGAATTCTAACAATGACAATGACCTTACTCAACCTAGTGGATTATGCATGACAAGTAGATTATGCATGATAATTAAGTAGATTATGCGTGACAAGTTGATTATGCATGATAATTAAGTAGATTATGCGTGACAAGTTGATTATGCATGATAATTAAGTAGATTATGCGTGACAAGTTGATTATGCATGATAATTAAGTAGATTATGCGTGACAAGTTGATTATGCATGATAATTAAGTAGATTATGCATGATAATTAAGTAGATTATGCGTGACAAGTTGATTATGCATGATAATTAAGTAGATTATGCATGATAATTAAGTAGATTATGCGTGACAAGTTGATTATGCATGACAATTAAGTAGATTATGCATGATAATTAAGTAGATTATGCGTGACAAGTTGATTATGCATGATAATTAAGTAGATTATGCATGATAATTAAGTAGATTATGCGTGACAAGTTGATTATGCATGATAATTAAGTAGATTATGCATGACATTCAAGTAATCTGTCTCATGCAAGATAGTTAAAAAAAATATGGTTAAGATTAGATTTCTTCCCAACCGATTTATCTCATCAGCTTTTATTTTTCATTTCATCACCATCAACCTATGGATACCATAGAGAAGAGTTGGTTCAATAATTCCTCACCTATAGCCTAAGTACTTCACACTCCCCAAGAGAGATTAGTTCACCAAACATTTAATTGGGCTGCACAAGGCTCTAGAAGAGTTGGAAGACCACAGCCTACATGGCTGAGGACTATGAAGCTTGAAGTAGATGATGAATGGGGAAGTATTGATTTAAAAGCTCAAAATAGAGACGACATGCGAAATATAAAAGGGGCCCTTTGCTGCAATAGGCGTGGGAGATGATGATGATGATGATAGCCTATTCCAATTCTCCTCTCCATGGACGGTATTCTTCGCTTATGATTATTATGATGGAAATTACTATCATCCTTGCTTCATTTATTTTGCAATTCCCATTCTTTTCATTCTGTCATATCTACGACAATTATTCCTACATTCTTCTACAGAGTAGTTATTATTAATTTTTGCCCATTAACCTTACGATCCCTTACTTACAGCTAGACCCTCCTTAAAGCCTTTTCAGTACTTTGAAATGGAGATCGAAAACTTTTTTTTTTTTTTTTCATTCTCATTCATCATTAATTATGAAAACGTCAACTAGTCATAAATCCATTGATTAACATCGTTTTTATATTGCAACTTAATGTACGCGTGATGATCTTAGGATTTCGTCAAATGTAAATTTTAGTTTCCCAACACTATTCACTTTAGGTGTATGTAAAATATCTAAAACTAAAACCTAATATATGAAATAATTTTGTTTTCACTAAACACCTTAATTCTTTTTTGTAAGTTGGTCAACAAGTTTCTATGGTCGAGGTTGCTCTTTTTCTTGACCTCAATTTAGTAACTATTAACATTTGGGTGGATTAGTGAGCAATAAACCATGAGCGACTCGTGAACCTAGCAAACGGAAGCTAAAAGCTGTACAAGGGAGTGACATGCCAACTTTGCTTGAAAAAGAGAAAATTAATTCGGATATCTTTTGAATGGGTTTACTCTGTAGGATATCACCTCCTCGAGGCCGTCCCTGTTTGATGAAATAAAAAGTTTAATGACAGATAGACTCACGCCAGTTACCTCTTATCTCTTTATCTATTTCTCTCTTAATCCTGCCTGCGACCCGCAATGGTTGGGTAACAACGAAGTACATAATTGGCTGCTCAGGTGAACAGACACATTCTCAGTTTTTAGAAACGAATCCATATGATCTCAATCGGTCAAAGATTCGAACGCAGCAACTTAGCATTGCCAGCTAATCGTGCTACAGAAAGTGCCACAAACACACACACAGACAGAGAGAGAGAGAGAGAGAGAGA
>NC_090733.1:122472148-122474648 GCF_036898095.1 Palaemon carinicauda | reverse complement strand
AGGTAGTGGAATCACTCACTGGCTTTCGTCTCAAGACTAACCAACAAGGTAGTGGAAACACTCACTGGCTTTCGTCTCAAGACTAACCAACAAGGCAGTGAAATCATTCACTTGCTTTCGTCTCAGGACTAACCAACAAGGTAGTGGAATCACTCACTGGCTTTCGTGTCAAGACTAACCAACAAGGTAGTGGAATCACTCACTGGCTTTCGTCTCAAGACTAACCAACAAGGTAGTGGAATCACTCACTGGCTTTCGTGTCGACTAACCAACAAGGTAGTGGAATCACTCACTGGCTTTCGTCTCAAGACTAACCAACAAGGCAGTGAAATCATTCACTTGCTTTCGTCTCAGGACTAACCAACAAGGTAGTGGAATCACTCACTGGCTTTCGTGTCAAGACTAACCAACAAGGTAGTGGAATCACTCACTGGCTTTCGTCTCAAGACTAACCAACAAGGTAGTGGAATCACTCACTGGCTTTCGTGTCGACTAACCAACAAGGTAGTGGAATCACTCACTGGCTTTCGTCTCAAGACTAACCAACAAGGTAGTGGAATCACTCACTGGCTTTCGTCTCAAGACTAACCAACAAGGTAGTGGAAACACTCACTGGCTTTCGTGTCAAGACTAACCAACAAGGTAGTGGAATCACTCACTGGCTTTCGTCTCAAGACTAACCAACAAGGTAGTGGAAACACTCACTGGCTTTCGTCTCAAGACTAACCAACAAGGTAGTGGAAACACTCACTGGCTTTCGTCTCAAGACTAACCAACAAGGTAGTGGAATCATTCACTGGCTTTCGTCTCAAGACTAACCAACAAGGTAGTGGAATCATTCACTGGCTTTCGTCTCAAGACTAACCAACAAGGCAGTGAAATCATTCACTGGCTTTCGTCTCAGGACTAACCAACAAGGCAGTGGAATCACTCACTGGCTTTCGTCTCAAGACTAACCAACAAGGCAATGGAATCACTCACTGGCTTTCGTCTCAAGACTAACCAACAAGGTAGTGGAATCATTCACTGGCTTTCGTCTCAAGACTAACCAACAAGGTAGTGGAATCATTCACTGGCTTTCGTCTCAAGACTAACCAACAAGGTAGTGGAATCATTCACTGGCTTTCGTCTCAAGACTAACCAACAAGGTAGTGGAATCACTCACTGGCTTTCGTCTCAAGACTAACCAACAAGGCAGTGGAATCACTCACTGGCTTTCGTCTCAAGACTAACCAACAAGGTAGTGGAATCATTCACTGGCTTTCGTCTCAAGACTAACCAACAAGGCAGTGGAATCACTCACTGGCTTTCGTCTCAAGACTAACCAACAAGGTAGTGGAATCATTCACTGGCTTTCGTCTCAAGACTAACCAACAAGGCAGTGGAATCACTCACTGGCTTTCGTCTCAAGACTAACCAACAAGGCAATGGAATCACTCACTGGCTTTCGTCTCAAGACTAACCAACAAGGTAGTGGAATCATTCACTGGCTTTCGTCTCAAGACTAACCAACAAGGTAGTGGAATCATTCACTGGCTTTCGTCTCGAGACTAACCAACAAGGCAGTGAAATCATTCACTGGCTTTCGTCTCAGGACTAACCAACAAGGCAGTGGAATCACTCACTGGCTTTCGTCTCAAGACTAACCAACAAGGTAGTGGAATCACTCACTGGCTTTCGTCTCAAGACTAACCAACAAGGTAGTGAAATCACTCACTGGCTTTCGTCTCAAGACTAACCAACAAGGTAGTGGAATCACTCACTGGCTTTCGTCTCAAGACTAACCAACAAGGTAGTGGAATCACTCACTGGCTTTCGTCTCAAGACTAACCAACAAGGTAGTGGAAACACTCACTGGCTTTCGTGTCAAGATTAACCAACAAGGTAGTGGAATCACTCACTGGTTTTCGACTCGAGACTAACCAACAAGGCAGTGAAATCACTCACTGGCTTTCGACTCGAGACTAACCAACAAGGCAGTGGAATCATTCACTGATTTTCGTCTCAAGACTAACCAACAAGGCAATGGAATCATTCACTGGCTTTCGTCTCAAGACTAACCAACAAGGTAGTGGAATCACTCACTGGCTTTCGTCTCAAGACTAACCAACAAGGCAATGGAATCATTCACTGGCTTTCGTCTCAAGACTAACCAACAAGGCAGTGGAATCACTCACTGGCTTTCATCTCAAGACTAACCAACAAGGCAGTGGAATCACTCACTGGCTTTCGTCTCAAGACTAACCAACAAGGCAGTGGAATCCCTCACTTGCCTTCGTCTCAAGATTAACTAACAAGGCAGTGGAATCATTCACTTGCTTTCGTCTCAAGACTAACCAACAAGGCAATGGAATCATTCACTGGCTTTCGTCTCAAGACTAACCAACAAGGCAATGGAATCATTCACTGGCTTTCGTCTCAAGACTAACCAACAAGGCAATGGAATCATTCACTGGCTTTCGTCTCAAGACTAACCAACAAGGCAATGGAATCATTCACT
>NC_090733.1:122439648-122467148 GCF_036898095.1 Palaemon carinicauda | reverse complement strand
GTTTGTACAGTTTGCTTAATGGTTTAAAATTCCACTAATTTTCATCAAGCTTTTACCTCATTTTTTTTCGAATGGAACTCCAGAACTACATTTCATAAAAATGTCAAAAGAGAACGTTTTACAATCGGTTATGTTTAAATTCGTTGGCATAACAAAAAGCCTTTGACACTACGGTTTTGAAAGCTTCCTGTGATCGCCTTCCATCGCACGGATAAGTTTGAAAAATCTCTCATTCATATTAAAATCCATGGAATGTATCACTTTGCATATTGTATATAGACTTGATAAATCTGTTATTCGGAAGTTTTAAAGGCAGTGTTTAACTTGCGGAAGAGAAGAGTAGTTACCATCAAGTTGCAAGGTTTAACTCGCGGAAGAGAGGAGTAGTTACCATCAGGTTGCAAGGTTTAACTCGCGGAAGAGAGGAGTAGTTACCATCAGGTTGCAAGGTTTAACTCGCGGAAGAGAGGAGTAGTTACCATCAGGTTGCAAGGTTTAACTCGCGGAAGAGAAGGGTAGTTACGATCAGTTTGCAAGGTTTAACTCGCGGAAGAGAGGAGTAGTTACCATCAGGTTGCAAGGTTTAACTCGCGGAAGAGAGGAGTAGTTACCATCAGGTTGCAAGGTTTAACTCGCGGAAGAGAGGAGTAGTTACCATCAGGTTGCAAGGTTTAACTCGCGGAAGAGAAGGGTAGTTACGATCAGTTTGCAAGGTTTAACTCGCGGAAGAGAGGAGTAGTTACCATCAGGTTGCAAGGTTTAACTCGCGGAAGAGAGGAGTAGTTACCATCAGGTTGCAAGGTTTAACTCGCGGAAGAGAAGGGTAGTTACGATCAGTTTGCAAGAGATTTACAGTCTGTTATCCACGTTTATGATATACAGATTAAAAAACAACCATAGAATTGAAACAGTTCTTTTGCAATATAATAATGATAACAACATGCATTAAAACAAAATAGTCATAAGAACAACCATAATGTTTATCTACACTATGCTTAAAACAGCCATGCAGATGCTGTTACAACTATTAATAACAACATTACAGCTACAATATTAATATTACTATTGTTAATTATACTCTGCTCTTATTATGAACTCATGCAATGATGAGCTGTGAATTAATCGTCATTTTAAAGCACATAAGAACTATATCCATTTGTATGAGATTTATTTCGATTAACATACAGCCGCCATTTGTAAGATTTTACAGCGTTACCTTAGAGAAAACATATTACAAAATACATCTCCACTTTTTTTACATGTAAAAGTTAATTCAGAAAAAAAATTACAATTCATTAACAAAATTAATAAATTTTAATACACTGTTACTTAATAAGACGATAGTTTTAAATAAACACGGTATCCAGGAAATGTATCTATCAATGACTTCAAATATTTCTCAAGCGATTCTTGAATGGTTGAAACAAAGTTGCAAAATTACATTCATCACAAGAAAATGATTATGCACATAAAAACACTTCTATAAATATCACCTTACGTAAATGACATCTCTCTTAATATCATGTATGGTGGCCGGGTGGTAGCGTCCTTGACTGGTGATTGCCAGACTGGGGTTCGAGTCAGCTATAACTTGTTAGTTCCTTTGGTCCCTGCAACCTCGCCATCCTTGTGAGCTAAGGGTGGGGGGTTTGGGGGAGCCTATAGGTCTATCTGCTGAAACATCAGCACCCACTGCCTGACCCTCCTTGGTCTTAGCTTGGGTGGAGAGGGGGGTTGGGCGCTGATCATATGTATATATGGTCCGTCTCTAGGGCATTGTCCTGCTTGATAGGGCAATGTCACTTTCCCTTGCCTCTGCCATTCATGAGCGACATTTAAACCTTTAAACTGGGGATATGAAATTATAAATATTAACTGGCGATATGAAATTTTCATCAACGAAGAGACCAGGACAGTAAACAGTTTTCACAAATTGTCCAAAAAACGTTCAAATATTTCCCGCTCTTCTTAATAACATCAAATCCAGCTAAGTAAAATAAATAATCCACCACTTACACCAGAGGATATAACCGCTTCGACGGTGAAATTGAATCTTTTTTTTTTTTTTTTTTAAATTCCAAGAAAAAATCCTCTTATCAGAGGTGGCCAAAAATAGATCATTCCCTTCAGCAAAAGTCTCCAATATATCGTTGGATGCAAGAACAAAAGAACAAGATATTTTAGTCGTGTCACTGCAAGACATAGGAGAAGAGGATGGAAAATAAATTGGTTTTTGAAATGTGGTAAGATCTGAAATTGATTTCTAGACAAAACTGTTACTCAAACACAAAAATGTGTATACGAAACAAAGTATTCAAATAGCAACAAGAGCAGCAACGATAATAACAACAACAACAACAATAATAATAGTAATAACAACAACAACAACAACAACAATAATAATAATAATAATAATAATAATAATAATAATAATAATAATAATAATAACAAATAATTTAAGTTAGCATTAAAATGGTTTTCCTCGTTAAAACACCTTCCCAAATAAACAGCTAAAAGAGTAAACAAATATATAAATAAGTGAACAAATGTGAGTAAATCCTCATAATGCTGTATTTCAATTAAAGATGTAATAAACACTTATTTAATTAACCACATTATGTAAGATAAGCGAAGTCCAAAACCGGCTTTCACAGAGTAGGAACTTTCAGAGTTCAGTCATTTTATACTTCTCACAAAATCTGTAGGAAATGGAAACAGAAAGAAACTCGAGATGATAGCAACTGGAGGAGAGAGAATAATATATGAAAATAATTATTCAAAAGATAACATGACATTTGGGAAGTATGCACTGTTAAAGGTTTGCCGAAAAAAAAGGAAAAACAAAATCCTGGAATAAATTATTCCAGGCATTTACCGTTTTAAAAGCGGATAAATTGACGTACAATAAGGGAGTGATATTACGGTCACCATCCCGTAAAAGATAATAAAGTAGGACAAAAATGACGGTCGCCTGTATTTTACTGGATACGGCTGAGAACATCTTTTTACGGAGAATTTCCGATTAAAATTACGGGTTTGTTTAACAGTGTGGAATAAGAGACGAGAAAGTACGACGGATATTTTCAAGTAAGGTTTAACTGGGAGAAATGACAAGATTTACTAGAAATTATAAATATAAATAAATAAATATATATATATATATATATATATATATATATATATATATATGAGTATAATTCTAATGATATATTCTTATGGAAGAAGTGACATTCTGTAGTCACGCATTTCATACACTAAAAAAATTGCCGTAAAAAACGGTAAAATCCTGGAATAAATTTTGCCAGGCATTTGCCGTTTTAATAAGTTTTTTTTTTTTTTTTTTTTTTTTTTTTTTTTTTTTTAACAGGACAGGCATTACAGAGATTAATGCGTCATACCTTAGTTAGATATAAACATAAAACAACATACTCTGCGCAAAATGCACGAATGACGGGAGTTATCATTCAGAGAAGTAACACCCTCCCCCCAAAAAAAAGAAAAAAAGAAATAAATAAATAAAAAATAAAAAAAAAAACCACCAGGAGAGTAAGTCATGTGAAGAGACTGAAATAATATCTCATTTAGGATCGTAATAAAACATACCATACAGGCTAACAGTTGGAAATTATAAAAAAATGGTAATTTTACACGCGCGCGCGCACACACACACACAATATATATATATATATATATATATATATATATATATATATATATTATACATATACATGCATACATTATATATATGTATATACATATGTATATATATATATATATATATATATATATATATATATATATATATATATATATATACCGCAAAATACTTGGACGAGGAAGATGTGAATTTTAAAATAAATACAAGCTTTTCTTTTAAACATCGGAAGCAGTGGGTTTACTAAAAGAAAACATATCACGTGTGAACATCAAACAAAATCTCTGAAAAATAGTGTAAAAAAAATTGCAAAAATACGACCGGAAAGATAGTATGGAGTGGAACCTGAAGGTTAGTAAAATTTGCCCTGTGGTAGTGCTGTCGAAATATTACCACCGTACTTCCTAGAAGTCGTAGAAAGCTACAGACAGCCGTTGAATTGCTGTCTGGCTTTTAAGCAAAAGGTTAGGCCCGCTGACAATAAGTGTGAAAACTGCTGGACCTGTCTTTGGACTATTAAGTCGGAAGGTTAGGCTCACCACCAATAACTGATGGATGACTGCAAGCCAGCAAGGACATGCAATCGTAAAATCCTCTGCCAAATTATAAACTATTTGATGCTATTAGATGGCGCATCAGGCAACCGACCCCTTAATGTGGGGATAACGGTGTGAAAGACTACTACGACTTAAGGTTAGTAAGATATTAAGTAACCACATTCCACTACAATTCATACATTTACCTTTATTCGATGTATACAGTGTCTACGTGTGTTTCATCATGGACTGTTCACGTATGATAAATTAGTTATCAAGATACGCAGTTTTTAATGAAACTACAGGAATGGTCCAGATTAGTTTCGTCTTTATATTTTAGAAAAATCCGCAAAATAGAGCAGGATGGAAAAATAAAACATAAGCACGAACTAGTGAATGAATATAAATTTCTAGGCAAAATATATCTTAACTCAGGAAGATTAGCGGAACTAATTAAACAACATTTTTTAAAGGCAACATATACTTTCAATAAATCTGCACAGGATTTATAGGTACGCTTTGACGTATTCAATTGCTCTTAAATGCCACAAAGCCTTCCCTTCTTCAGAAATTGAAAAAAAATACATTTCTGGAAAAAAAAAAGTTCTATCCACCTTCACCGGAAGTGACAACATCAAAAGATCGCAAAGTTTACTGTGACGATAATGAGGTATCAGATTCTCTTGACAAATGACCTAGTCTTAAAAAACATGGTTATATACAGTGTTCTATATTGCCTCGGGTACATTGCTTTCTCTCTCTCTCTCTCCTTTACTTTAATTCCGTTTCCTTCTGTTTCTCCCACTCTAGTTGGCCATTTTCTTCAAGTTTACCTAACTAAAATTTCCGTATCTCTCTATTACAAAACCATTCTACCTAGCTCCAGGAGTACCAGTACCTGGGATTGCAAATCTGCGGTCACGTAAAACGACTTCGTAATAAGAATTGTATTCCATTCTCATGTCAAATGTAAACAGCCAATCCTATTCTTAACTAACTTCTACCTAGCGTAAGGAAACCTCATTTTCTAAGGAATTCAAACAATTTCGATGGCCAATTCCCAAGATTAACCTTGTTTAAATGTCTTGATAGGTTAAAGGAGAAAGGAAAAAATTTCTATGCCCAATTCCATAGATTAACCTTGGTTAAATGCCTAGATAGGTTAATATATATTTCGAGAAGTAAGATTACCTTTATACTTATGGACATCTGAAGCTATTCTGGCAAACAATGTCCTTTAAAGAATAAGAAATAATCTACTTTAGATATATATTTACCGTCTAATCATCATCATCATCTACGCCTACTGACGCAAAGGGCCACTTAAATTTCGCCAGTCGTTTCTATCTTGAGCTTTTAATTCAATACTTCACCACTCATCAGCTCCCACTTCACGCTCCATAGTTCTCAGCCATGTAGGCCTGGGTCTTCCAACTCTTCTAGTGTCTTATGAAGCCCAGTTAAAAGTTTGGTGAACTAATATCTCTGGGGGAGAGCGAAGAGCACACCCAAACCATCTCCAGCTACCCCTCCCCATGATCATCCACATATGGCCCATGAGTAATCTCTCTTTATAGTTTCATTTCTAATCATGTCCTGCCATTTAACTCCCAATATTCTTCTGAGGCTCTGTTCTCAAATCTACTAAATCTGGAAATTGTCTCATTTTTATACCACGACACGTCCATACAGCGACTATCTAATACTGAACAAATATCCTTATAAATGCCCTAATTCTGGGATAATGTTTGATTGCCCATCTTCATCAGCTTACATCCAGATATATATCAGTTTCCCTCGATAGAAAAATCACGGGCATTACTTTAAACTCCACAAATCTTCAATAATTTTGGATTTCATACCCTTTTCAAACACGAAATGAACAAGATGCTGAAATCTATATTCTAGTTACTAAGGAAGGTTTAGCTTCAACCTCATAAGATAGATTATTAACGAGTGCTTCCTAATTTCACGTAATACAGGAACACTGCAGATATTAACTATAAATCAGATATTATTACGAGCGCCAAGTAAACTAACGTCCCATGCACGATTTGATAAGAAACAACAATAAATGCAGCATTTTCTGGTTGCTGCAGGACAAATGCCTCAGACATGTCCTTATTCATGTCTACAGTTTTGACAGTTTTCATCAACACGTTGGCCACTGCGGATTGGTGATGGTGGGTGAGTTTTGTCAAATAGCTAACAGCAAGCCAACCTAGTATTGGTGGCCCTGACCAGTAAAACTTAATATAGAGGAATCAAACAATAAATTTATACTCTGTGGAAAACTTAAAAACACCAAATAAAACAGAAACTTAAAAAAAAAAGCTCTTGAAAAGAAAATATACGAGAATTTTTTAAAATCCGGTAAAAAATAAGTATAATAAAAATAAGCCAGCTCACAGCTATTTTGAGAAAATTCAAAATCAATTAGAAACGACAAAAAATTATTTCACAATATTATTTCTGGGTAAAATGATTCAGCGATTGAGTTCGTTTTATCAGTTTTATCCCGTTCAAATGACGCATACGTGATTATCTAAATCCCCTTTAATGTACAGTACCTAATCCCCATCAATATAAAACGATTTAAATACTCAATGGGCGAATATGTTTAGAATTCTTAATTCATTTTTTTTTCTTTTTGGCTACATCTATCAGTTGTTCATTTTTCTTTGACGGATTAATTGCTACTATAATATATATATATATATATATATATATATATATATATATATATATATATATATATATATACCTGTATACAGTATATATAAATATATGTACTGTATATATATGTATATATAGTGTATATATATGTATATATACTGTATATACATATATATATAGTATATAAATATATATTGTATATATATAGTGTATATATATACTGCATATATATATATATACATACTGTATATATATACTGTATATATATATGTATATATATATATACATATATATATGTATATATATACTGTATATATGTGTATATATATATATATATATACTGTACATATATATATATATATATATACTGCATATATATATATATATATATATATATATATATATATATATATATATATATATACACTGTACATATATATATATATATATACTGTACATATATATATATATATATATATACTGTACATATATATATATATATATATACTTATATATATATATATATATATATACACTGTACATATATATATATATATATACTGTACATATATATATATATATATATATACTGTACATATATATATATATATATATACTGTATATATAAATATATATATATATATATATATATAAATATATATATACTGTATATATAAATATATATATATATATATATATACTGTATAAGTATATATATATATATATATACACACATCAGAAGTTCCTTGACCGTTGTGAGCCGGAAGTTACTAATTAATTCCATTATAAAAAAAAAATTTCATCAAAGTGATTAAATGGAGAGGGGACCTTTAATCATAAATATTAATCAGATTTATTCTTTGATTATCATTTAAACAAGAAATTATAAAAAGAATTTGTACTGAAAAGTGATTTCCACCCTATCCCCCCTTCCCCCCCAAAAAAGAAAAAGAGTAAATACATAAATTTACAAGAGCAATCAGAAATTTCTTACTTCCGCCAGTGTTAAAAAAAAAAATATCGAATTGCGTCTGATCCAGATTGCTGATCCTAATACAGCTCTGGATCATCACCAAAATTTATTGGAGTCTCCATGGCCTATGATCTATCTGTGGTAAAAAGTTCGACAAAAACTGTCAATTTGTTTCGACGTTATCTTTAAAATTGTGAAAAATGCAAATCGGGAGTTACAATCCGGATCTGTATCCGGATCATCTACAAAATTTAATGAGGTCACCCATGACCTATGATCTATCGGTGGTGAAAATTGTGAAAATTTCGTCAAAATCTGTTAATTTGTTTGGACGTTATCTTTAAAATTGTGAAAAAAGCAAATCGGGAGTTACAATCCGGATCCGTATCCGAATCATCTACAAAATTTGATGGGGTCACCCATGGCCTATGATCTATCGGTGGTGAAAATTTTGTGAAAATTTCGTCAAAATCTGTTAATTTGTTTGGACGTTATCTTTAAAATTGTGAAAAAAGCAAATCGGGAGTTACAATCCGGATCCGTATCCGAATCATCTACAAAATTTAATGGGGTCACCCATGGCCTATGATCTATCGGTGGTGAAAATTTTGTGAAAATTTCGTCAAAATCAGTTAATTTGTTTGGACGTTATCTTTAAAATTGTGAAAAAAGCAAATCGGGAGTTACAATCCGGATCCGTATCCGGATCATCTACAAAATTTAATGGGGTCACCCATGGCCTATGATCTATCGGTGGTGAAAATTTTGTGAAAATTTCGTCAAAATCTGTTAATTTGTTTCGACGTTATCTTTAAAATTGTGAAAAATGCAAATCGGGAGTTAGAATCCGGATCTGTATCCGGATCATCTACAAAATTTAATGGGGTCACCCATGGCCTATGATCTATCGGTGGTGAAAATTTCGACAAAATCTGTCAATTTGTTTGGACGTTATCTTTAAAATTGGCAAAGAAATGCAAATCGGGATTTAGAATCCAGATCCGTGTCCGGAACATCTTCAAAATTTAATGGGTCACCCATGACTTTAGATTTATCTGTGATGAAAACTTCGATAGGATCCGTCGAGTAGTTTTGACATAATCCTGTCCACAGACAGAACGACAGACGGCACACGCAAATCCAGATCTCAGATCCGGAACCGGGTTGTCTCTAAGATTTATCTGTGGTGGATATTTCGTCAAAATCCGTCAATTTGTTTTAAAGTAATCTTTAAAATTGTGAAAAATCCTAATCCGGATACAGAATCTGGATCCGGATCCGGATCGAGATCATCTTAAAAATTTAATGAGTCGTCCATGACCTAAGACTATCTGTGGGAAAATTTCGTCAAAATAAAATAAATAAGACTAAATAGAACCTCCTTGGCGGAGGTAATAAATATTTTCCTGACTATAATTGTATCATTAAAAGGAAAGTAACATGGAGTGAATTGAACAAATAAATAAACAAACGAAATAAATATCGTGAATTATAACGAAAAACTAATTTTTTTCTTCAATACGCTATACTCTAAAATCTAATGATCACACACACAAAAAAAAAAAAAAAAAAAAAAAAAAAAAAAAAAAAAAAAAAAAAAAAAAAAAAAAAAACTAATTTTGACTTAAAGATGTAACCACAATCAACAACAATTATGATAATCGTGAGCCTAGCGAGTGTTATATCACTACGTTTGCAACATGCTTAGTGAAAGTCGAACATTTTTAACCAAATAAATGAAACTTTTCATTTATTCGCTATTTTTCTTTTTTTATTTACTAAGGGAGACGTCTATTGTAAAGGAGAATGTGGAGAAAGGAAGTAACCATCTTGGCTGTACCCAATGCAATAAATCAAGCTTCCCTCTCAAAGAAGAAGAAGAAGAAGAAGAAGAGGATAAGGCTGGAAGATAAGGATTTGGTGATGGCTGGGTAAAGCAATGTCAGATGAAAAAAAGGGGTAAGAGAGAAAGTCATAATGGAAAGATGAATACTGTAATTAACCAGCCAGAGACAAGGGGTAAAACTAAGAGATCATGGTATATGGAGAGAGAGAGAGAGAGAGAGAGAGAGAGAGAGAGAGAGAGAGAATTTCTCCGAAAGGCCTACTTAAAATAATTTCGTCGAACTAAAAGGGAAATGAGGAAAAACAATATTAAATGAAAATTAAAATGATAAACGGAGATTCATATATCAAAGATTATGCTCAGAATCTGCTTTGCCAAAGTCCAAGAACTGAAAACTTGACGAGGAAACAAAAAATTAGATAAAAATAGTCGGTTAGCATCATATTGAAACAATTTCCATTTCCTAGCTCTTCTTTTTAATATGATTTAGAATCTTTTTTACTGAGATTTCTTTGGCAATTCGATCGATAAAAGATTTGATGCACTAATATCGATGTTTATCATAATTGCTTCTTTGTATCATTTGTACCGTTACATTTATTCAAAACCATTAATTCCTAATTTTGACAATTTCAGACATAACTAATCTACTGTACCCTACATGCTGCTACTATTGGTCTTAGAAATCTGATATGTTCATGAATAATTTCCTATTACCATTCACTATTTATCATTCATTAACAAATATATAGCAAAAGGGCAAATGTAAAAAAAAATTATTTATGATATACAGTATATATATATATATATATATATATATATATATATATATATATATATATACACAGGTTATGTATACATAAATATGCATATATACATGCATATCATAAATATATATATATATATATATATATATCTATATCTATCTATATCTATATCTATCTATATCTATCTATAGATATATATCTATCTATCTATATCTATCTATCTATCTATATCTATCTATCTATCTATCTATCTATCTATATATATATATATATATATATATATATATATATATATATATATATGTAATAAAGAATGTAATGGTCCACCTCCAATGTCCAGAGGTTATATCAGGAAGTGGAAAGAACAATAAATTAAATGACTTATACACTTCGTCAAAATCCGTTGCATAAAGCAATCAGCTCTCTGTAATAAGGATTACGAATATAAATAACGAGGGATTTAACACTTTACCATCTATACATTAAAATATGTACAGGTCAGCAAATTTTTCATACGTCTAATACAGCTGCCTCTTGGAAGAAAAAGGCCTTCTGCTTCTTCAGCGCATTAAAAATCAAGAGGCAATTTACTCTGCAATCTAGTTTGCTTATCTTATTAGCAAGTCTTCGTCAAAATTGCATATTTTATCAAACGCTTGTAATTATAACAATAAGTGACTTTATGACCACAAGACAAATGAAAGGAGTGGCGAGGGGACTTTATTACGGTAATGGTTATTGTCTTTTTCTTCACAAGCATTCCTTCTTCATCTGACTCTGTGTGTGTGTCTGTGTGTGTGTGTGTGTATCTGCTGAATCATGGGATAATCCCTTTGTCGTTAAACTTCTCTTGCTCCAGGGTACACCTGGGCACGCTGTTCTGTCTTCTTTCTCTTCCTCTTGTTTTGTTAAAGTTTTTATAGTTATTATAGGAGATATATACTTTTATGTTGTTACTCCTGTACCAAACGTGTGTCACACAATTGTACATAATTCCTTTTGTATATATTATGCTTGTATCTTCGCTCTTCCCTCGCACTAAAACGAACATGAAAATTCATATCTCCAGTTTTCCTCTGTAACATTGTCTGTCTTGTGAACATGTTATGTCCTGTTGCCTTGAGGTTTTGTATATAAAGGAGAGTGTTCTATAATAATATAACTCAGTTGATTGCATCCTGCCTTCGAGTCCACAACCCTTCTCTCGGCCCGTCACATTGGTGACCCCGGAGTGACTCGCTCCTCCACCTCTCACCGTTACTATGACGCCGTCAACACATACCTTCTGCAGCAGTACTCGCCGTCGCCAGCCGCCCGTATAGCAACGCCTTTTCAGCTCTCTCAACAACCGTTGGGGGACCAAAGGGCTTCGCTCACCCTCGGGAAAATGACCAGTATCACTCGCCTGCAACCTGCCGCAGACAGCTCTCCTCGTGAGGTGAACCTACTTCGTGCCCTTATGGACAGCCACTTCATGACCTTCAAAACCTCCATCAACACCTTCACTCGTGACGAAAAGGACACCTATTCAACTTCAACCGAAGCTGACGTGAATGCTGTAGGACATACACGCCTATGAATGCCGTAGGACATACACGCCTATGAACGCCGTAGGACATACACGCCTATGAACGCCGTAGGCCTATGAATGCCGTAGGACACGCCTATGAATGCCGTAGGCCTATGAATGCCGTAGGACACGCCTATGAATGCCGTAGGCCTATGAATGCCGTAGGACACACTCGCCTATGAATGCCATAGGACACGCCTATGAATGCCGTAGGACACACACGCCTATGAATGCCGTAGGACACCACGCCTATGAATGCCGTAGGACACACTCGCCTACCCCGTGACGAGCCGGAGCGGCAACACAGCCACCCATCATCCATCACTCGCTCGCACCCCAACCATCGACTTCTACAGCCACTCACTGCCGCTAATCGGCGCAGTTTTTACTACTACCTCTCCAGATTCAGGGAACCTATTTAACATGTTCAGTATGTCATTTTTAGAGGGGGAGCCATGTACCAACCGTGTGTCACACAATTGTACATAATTCCTTTTGTATATATTATGCTTGTATCTTCGCTCTTCCCTCGCACTAAAACGAACATGAAAATTCATGTCTCCAGTTTTCCTCTGTAACATTGTCTGTCTTGTGAACATGTTATGTCCTGTTGCCTTGAAGTTTTGTATATAAAGGAGAGTGTTCTATAATAATATAACTCAGTTGATTGCATCCTGCCTTCAATTCCACAACCCTTCTCCCTCCTTCGTCACACTCCTCTTAAAAATTTCATTTTTACTTGATTCCTTTCCTCACTGGGCTATTTTCCCTGTTGGAGCCCAGGAGCTTTTCCAATTAGGGTTGTAGCTTAGCAAGTAATAATAATAACAAAAAAAAACAACAACAACAACAACAACAACAACAACAATAATAATAATAATAAAAGTGACTTTGTACTCCTTACAGAGAGCTCATATCTCTAAATATGTAACCCCTTTTAAGTCTTCCTTTCTTCTTAGCGACAGGCATTTCCAAATACTTACTCTTTTCAAAGTCTCAAAACATTCTGATCCATCGCTTCAACTTTGATATTTTTTACGGGATGCCTGAGGCAAAAGCCCGTGTCTTACACAATGGTTAAGGCAATCTGTGACAGAGATATTTGATATCCTTTTGGCTACCTACTTCTACATACCTCCAAATTTCTCACTTTTTCAATCTTCTTACTCCTCATTTTTTATTTGCATTCAGCATTCATACCTTAAATGTACAATAATTAATCTCCTTCAATAAGGGCTGAATCTACGGAAAAACTAAACTAATTACTGCTACACTGCTTCATTGATTAATCAATTAAGGATGAATTTCCTAAATAAAAAATGTAACTTTGGCCAAATTATATCTCCAAGAGAGAGAGAGAGAGAGAGAGAGAGAGAGAGAGAGAGAGAGAGAGAGAGAGAGAGAGAGAGAGGTTTTGGAAAATAAATATCACTCAGAAGGCAAATGCTTTGGTCAGTCTTCCACCTATATTTATTTTTATATTATACAAGAAAGAAGTCGAGAAGAAATTAAGAAGAGCGACAAAGGAAGTGTCCTCTCAGGTGCAACCACTGTATTAAATCAAATTTCCTCTCGTCTGGAGAAAATCCTGAAGACGAAAAACCCAGACGAAAGGTTGGAAGTGGAAGGGATGGTAAAGGTGAGGATATGATTTAAAAAAGGAAGAAAAATAGAATGGAGAGTACATAACGTATGAGGAATGGAGATTTGCCAGAAACGCTTAAGAGACATGAAATATATGAAATAAGGAGAGAGAGAGAGAAAGAGAGAGAGAGAGAGAGAGAGAGAGAGAGAGAGAGAGAGAGAGAGAGAGAGAGAGAGAGAGAGAGAGAGAGAGAGAGAGAGAGAGAGAGAGAGAGAGAGAGAGGATACTAACGTGCTAATTATTTGACATCTTAAGACTCCCCTTCATTAGTGGAATATATAGGTCAATCAAGAACGTATGGGAAATGGAAATTTGGAAGAAATAAGGAGCCCACACACACAGAGAGAGAGAGAGAGAGAGAGAGAGAGAGAGAGAGAGAGAGAGAGAGAGAGAGAGAGAGAGAGAGAGAGAGAGAAAATATTACCGGGCTAATTATTTGACATCTCAAGACTCCCCTTCATTAGTGGAATATATAGGTCAAACAAGAACGTACGGGAAATGGAGATTTGGACTAAAACACTTAAGAACAGGCATGAAATCGGTGAAATAAAGAGCCCACGGAGAGAGAGAGAGAGAGAGAGAGAGAGAGAGAGAGAGAGAGAGAGAGAGAGAGAGAGAGAGAGAGAGTGTTAACTGGCCAATTATTTGACATCTTGGATTTCCCTTTTATTATTGAAATATACAGGTCAAACAAGAAGCCTCTAGTTCGTTCAGTTTAAAAGTTATGCGAAATTGAATTTTGTATACAACACTTGACCTTTAAGTATGAACTTTTCCTTTACCTGGGCCAGGTAAAATGTCCAATCCTAATCAACCATAGATGATGAGCTTGAAGTTAAGGTATTAAGATAAGAGCATTTAAAAAGAAAGTCATACTGAGGACAGGATAGGCAGACACGGACAAACACCAAATTACTAAGATGTCCATCACGAAATGGAAACTTGAGATTTAAATGGTTATCTCTGACAAGGTACAAGGAAAATTCTAGAAACAATGATTTACTTTGATATATTGTATAACATTGCTTCCTTACTAATTAAAGAAATCTTGGATTGTTATTGTTTATGATAAGAAAAGATAACAACATGCATGGGATTTACTTTCAGAGGGACGTTAGGAAAAATTTAAAACTTCAGTTTAATTCCCCCTCAATTGTGAATGAAAAATAAATAAAGGAAATTAAAAGTCTTTAAGCGATAAAACAGTAATGGAACTAAACTTTTTGGGTAAATTATTTACGTCACTCCAGTTAATCAATACTGGAAGTTTTTCTTTAAAGTTACCATAAATTATGGATTTTAAGATACACTAAAGAATCTTGAAAAAAGGTTAAAACAAACTATTATTCATCAGTTGGAGTCTTATTAAAATCTCAGTAACAATCAAAATCTAATAGGAGAAAATACATTAAAGGATTTGAAATCAATACCACGAAGAAAAACAAAGTTATAAGATATACAAACTTCCACAAAACATAATTGTTGTTGTTGTTAAGCTACAACCCTGGTTGGAAAAGTAGGATGCTATAAGCCCAAGGGCTAAAAGCCCAGTGAGGAAAGGAAATAAGGAAATAAACTACAAGAACTACAAGAGAAGTAATTGACAAGTAAAATAAAATATTTTAAGAGCAGTAATATTGAAATAAATTATTCATGAAAAAAAAAATTAAATAAAAAAAAGAAAAAAAAAAAGGTGCTAGGGTGTACCTTCAAACAGGAGAACTATTATACGCATTAAGGGTTAATTTAGGTTTGTTAAACCCAAGCTGCAAATTAAGGAGTATTTACCACGCGTCTTCAATGCTCCACAAAACCGCGAATATAAAAGGTAGTGTGGACTTTTACACCTGGGAAAAACATAGAAGGATACTCGGGTTACACCTCCGTGTACTTGCGGAAATAAACACCGACATGCGGTGAGATAATAAGTCCAACGTTAATGAGGTAAGAAAATGACTTCAACATTAATTTATTCCGATGATTCTTATTTTTTCTTCGCTATTTTCTACTCGCGTTTCATGATTTATCTTTAGTGCCATGTTGTAAACAAAAAATATAAATAGTTTAAAAGAATCCCCTCCAAAAATTAATGCATATTCTCTATATATCATGAAAACCTAGAAAGCCTCCTAAATAAATCTCCAATTACGAAATGTATTCAAAATGAATAATTCTGGGTTATTTGACAAACAACACAGGATTTTGCTGACAAAACAGTAGCTTAGAGGGTCGGATAATGGGTCAAAATAGGACTCTATACCAGCTACTTGATGGAACAAATATACAAAGAAGCTTGGCATTTGATGGGATTGACTATGAAACGAATGAATACCCAGAAAATCAAATTAAGATATGGAAAAGAATCTCAAATGTTAGTTAGAACTCTACTTGCTCATACCAGAAGGTAAGGTCACTCATAAAAGTTCGTGAAGTTCTCCGGGTGTAAGAAATGATCCCCCTCAACCCCTTTCTGGATGATTGGTAGCTGTTACAAGGAAAAAGCACAAAGATACAGGAACGATGGGGAAGACTGATATTACCTCTCATGATTTCTTTGAACATATCTTAAAGTAACCCAAAATCCTTATATCCATCCTTGGAGTTCCTACAAAACAATAATTTTTAAAATTCATGCAAAATGACGCAATACACAGGGAACATATGCAACCCAATTTTGTTTAATAAGCAGTTCCATTGAATGTTGACATTAAGGAAACGATTCTTGCCAAATGAATGTAAATAGAAATTATTATTTACTTTTAAAAATATAAACAAGGTCTCCTTTCTTTCCATCCCTTTCTCGGTAGCATACAAAGAATGTTCTAAACTGAACATCTATATTAACCAATAAACCTAGATAAAGTATTCAGATCGTGGTCTACATAAAGAAGAAATAACGTAAGTGGATTGCAGTCCTTCAGTCGTGTTTGCAGTGACACAATCAAATAGATAAGAAAGAGGGAAGCACCGAGGGGCCATCTGTTTTGTTTTCTATGCTGTAATTGAATTGACCTTTCCGAACAACAGTAGGCTACTACAAAAGAAGAAGATATCAGTGAAAAGGAATGGTTGAAAAATTTGGGACTTTCGAGATATATATATATATATATATATATATATATATATAAAATGTGCGTGTATATGCGTATATATATGATTATATAAATATGTACACATATATAATTATATACATACATACATATATATACTTACACACATTATATATATACATATATCTAAATATATATATATATATATATATATATATATATATATATATATATATATATACATAAACACACACATATATAATACATATATATATATATACATATATATATATACATATACATATACATATATATACATATACAGTATATATGTATATACACATACAACAACAACAACAACAACATGCAGCCGTTTCTAGTCCACTGCAGGAAAAAGGCCTCATACAAGTCAATTCATGTCTGGAGTTTGGCTAGTTTTTATCACCACGCTAGCCAGTGCATATTGATGACGGTGGGGGATTTTGGTCCGATTGTTCACAGCAAACCAACCAAGCATAGGTGGCCCTGACTAGTACAGCTTTGCTAATCCTTGAGCAACGCAGACCCTTTTCTACACGTTGATTATAATCACATTGACGGAATCACAACTGTTTTGGAGGAGAATGCATGAAGTCGTCATTATACACTACCAATAAGTCATCTATAACATGAAATTAAAGTAGTATAAAAATATACCTATGTTAGAGTATAGTAAATTTTCCCCATTGTTAATCCATAACGACAAAGAAAAATAACAGGTCTATCCGGTTCACTGATTTTAATATATATATATATATATATATATATATATATATATATATATATATATATATATATATATATATATATATATATATATATATATATATACAGTATATATATATATATATATATATATATATATATATATATATATATGTATGTATGTATTATACACACACATAAATATATATATATTCAAATAAGCCATATATATTTTTGATACATTAATGTCTGGATTCTCTTAACGACCTCGGGATCAGAGCCCCAGGCGAAATCACACAAAGACAAGAGCTTGTGGCCGGCCGGGAATCGAACCCTGGTCCGGCAAGCTTGTATAGACAGTGACTACTAAGTGGTAGTCACTGTCTATACAAGCTTGCCGGACCAGGGTTCGATTACAGGCCGGCCACAAGCTCTTGTCTTTGTGTGATTTCGCATGGTACTTGGTAGTCACTATCTATACAAGCTTGCCGGACCAGGGTTCGATTCCCGGCCGGCCATAAGCTCTTGTCTTTGTGTGATTTCGCATGGGGCTCTGATCCCGAGGTCGTTAAGAGAATCCAAACATTAATGTATCAAAAATATATATGGCTTATTTGAATATGAAAAACACGTCTAAATGTGCAAAATTTATCATATATATATATATATATATATATATACAGTATATATATACACACACATATATAATATATATATATATATATATATATATATATATATATATATATACATATATATATATATATTAAAAATTAATATAGGTGTATAATTACATATACAGTATATAAATACATAAATACGTCTTTACTTACAATTCAAATTCACATACATACACAAAACCATAGGTTTATATAAAATCCCCTAAAAAAAATAAAAAAAATACAAAAGAAAACTTAAGAGGGAAGGGCAAGACAAATGTCTTTTATCACTAGGCCAAAAACTTCCAGCGTCTGGAAAGAAGCCTTTAGGATGGGATTCATCTTGTGGCCTTCACAAGTTTTCCACTTTTCGAGACATTGAGTAGTTTCGACCTCTCCTCATTTGGACCTGGAACAACTCCAATAATTGATATATATATATATATATATATATATATATATATATATATATATATATATATATATATATACACACACAAACACACATATATACATACATATATATACACACACAAACACATATATACATATATTGGTGTGCTACTGTCTTAAGCACACATTTGAGTATGAGTTGTTTTCAGATGTATTTAAATGGTTTATTGAACACATCTTAGTGGTTTTTAAGTTTTATTGTGAATAACAACTGAGTTAAACATCTCCATCACTGGAGGAAGCTGTGTTGGTCCACATGACCAATTCTGGTGAAGTTTTGATATGAACTGAACAAATTACTGATATCCCAAATATCGTACACTTGCTTTAATTTGGCTAAGTGACGGAATCGGAAGACACCTGCATCCGGTGACGTCACAAACTTTCACACGAAGAGACAATGTGTTGACACTAAGAAAGAATGACAACTTAGCATCTTACATCCTGTATACAATTTGAGTTGACCATAGCAAATCTCACGGTCAGCTCTTCCAACCAACATGACATATTACGTCATTTGTTTTAAACATGTAATATTACTATTCTAATCATTACATAAGCTCGGCCAGCTATCTCAATTTTTTTACAAAAATTTAACAACAAGCCGAAACATGGTTATTAGGTGTGACTGGACATACGTATCATTCATTGCTCAAAACTAGCTATATCCAACTGAGGACGAATGTCCAAATAGGCACATCAAAATTAATAACAATAATGCATACAAAAAAGATATTACCAAAGCAAAAAGAAAAATGCATGATAAAACCAAGATCATATATATGGTACATTGCTAGCAAATGATTACATGGTACCAAAAAACAAAACAAATTCTGACTTACAAATGATTCGGTAACTTGATAAAGAATAATTGTTACCTTTGTCAGAAACAAGATACTCAATTTTTAGTGCACAAATACAAATTCCTGGTACGTACACGTACCACGGTTTCGTACATATATATATATATATATTTATATATAGGGCTGATACATTTTATTAGATGCCCATAGATTCTGTTATATATCTTATATTTTTTTCTTTTTTTTTTCTCTTTTCTTTTTTAACATTCCGGCTTATATATTTTTATTAGATGCCGAGAGAAAAAAATGATTTATATCCTTTTTTATTTTATTTATTTTTTTAAATGTTATTTCAAATGTATTTTTAACAATGCAAATGTAGAGAATTTCTTTAATTACATATTACTAGCGTACTAATCAGCTTTTCATACAAACATCATCCTGACAAATTACTCCCTTAGCGAATGAGGTGGCCACTCATACAGCTTTGAACTGGATCAGGTAAGGGGTATTGTCAGGGCTATTCAACTCGTTCCTTTGTAGCTGCTTGCTGTGCCGTAACCTACGCCAAACAAGGATGTTCACGGCGATAAAAATTAACGCCGTTACAAATAAACCTGCTAGTAATATAGGGTGAAGAATCTCTTTGTAAGTCGGCGACAGGTGGTCCTTTTCGGTAAGTTTCATTAAACGTTTCGCCACACTTCCTTTATAGGGGAGAGGAAGTGCGGGCGTTGTAGAGGTCCACGTGAAGTTCGCGAAGTAAGCTCGTTCTCTGATGATTGTCCGTAGGCCAGTCACCATGGAATTCGGGGAAGTCCCGATACAGCCATCTGCTGCGACGAAGATGTGGTTGAAGGATGTGGATCCGTCAGGGCATGATACATTGAAGCCGTCCTTGTCGTATCGTATCCACGAGCCATTATTTAGTCTGCAATTGAATTCTTTATTGTCAAAGGGATAAAGCTTATCCAGACAATTTTCACTTGTATGGGAGAGAGCACCGTCTAGCACTATACCTAACTCGCATGAATCCATCAAGTTTTTACGGAATTCAAATGAGTCAGCTGTACATATTTTTCTATCCATTGCGTCTGAACAGTGAGTTAATTGATTTAAGTCTTTAATGACCGTATATGTTTCCTTGTCTGGGGAAATCAATACGTGTCCTGTCAAACTGGATATTACTGGATTTGAGTGATTCGTCATGAAAGTCGGAAATGGTGATATCCTGTAAGATTGCCAGGCATCAGAAGAATCAAAGGGAATTGTAATCCTAACCTTGTTATTATCTACGTTTACTGTAATTAGGCTGTAATAAAATTCTAACCTATGTTCGTCTAACAAAGGAACATAGCCTAGTTTATCCCTAGTGTTCTCCAGAACCAATTTTAAGTAACGTATAGGCAACAAATGAGGCGACAATACACCTTTAGTTGCTAACGTGATAGCTTCTACATAATCCTTGGATTTCTCAATGAAATGTGCAATTCTGTTATGTATGTGATCTATCTTTGAATCATAATACGTTAATGTTGCTAACAAATCCTGTACTTCCATAATTTGAACGATATTATCTGAATGTTCATTTAACAAATCCATAATTTTATTGATTGAAGCTAACTGATCCCTTAGTTCTGACATAATCAATTCATCTTTATGAGTCAAGAACTCAATTTTCTTATTTTGATTACTAATTTTAAGACGATTGGAAAGTCCTAAACCTAAACTTGCAACAGACCCAAAGATGCTTAATGCAGCATAAATGAACGGATTCCGTCTTTCTTTTTGTTCGTGTCCTACAGTCCACATCAAAAGGTCATAAGCCAAAGATCCTGTCTCTCCAGTCTTATTTTTCAAGTCATCAGATAGCATCTCTGCAACTTTTAATGTTGATCCAAGCAAACTCTTAGTAGTCAAATGAAAATGTCTCCTATGCAACTCATCCAATGATGCAGAAAACCTTGAAATGGCGGTTCTTAAGCTAGTGACATCATTCTCTTGAAGAAAAATTGCTTGCATATGCACTTCGACAATTACGTTGGTTGATGTAATAAAAATGTCTTCTTGTCTTTCAACTATATTGCCATATTTAAAATATATATTCTTAGTCTTAGAACTCATCCCATACGAAAAAAATGTCTGAGCGAACAATATCACTCCCAACAACAAAAAATTCATCTTGGAAACCTGTAACGAGAAAAAATATATGTAATTACTCCTGTATTAAAAAGAAAACTTTTTAGTTACAAAAATTAAAATTTTTCCTCACTTCTTTTTAATTTCTTATGTGAGACAATGGTACTATTCTCTCATCCGTGGGTTGGGCTACGTTTTGAATTCTAAACCTATTGGCCGTTAATGTTTCCAAAATGTTAAATGGGCCTTCAAACTTAGGTGTTAGTTTATAGTTGAGCCCTTTTCTGACATTGATTTGAATATAGATGTTATCACCCACGGTATATGTTTTAGTTGGTTTCGCTATTTTATCATGATTCCTTTTCATTATGATTTGTGATTCTTCTAAATTCTTTCGAAGGATATCATATCGACTTATACTTGCATTTATACATTCTTTTAAAGGATTTGATAGATTAGTTGTAGGCGTTAATACATGGAAAGGTGTTCTAACTGGGGTACCATACAATGCTTCATGCGGTGACATTTTAATTGATATATGATATGAATGATTCAGAGTACTCAGTGCCGCCGGTATTGCAATATCCCAGTTGGGGTCTGATCCCCCTAGTGTTACCCTTAATATATTTAATATCTTCCTATTTGCTCTTTCCACTAGCCCATTCGACTCTGGGTGATATATCATGGTATTAACCTTCTTTATGTTGGGGAATTCACACAATGAGATAAGAAAGTGATTATTAAATTCACCACCCGAGTCTGAGATTATCATGTGCGGAATTCCATGTTTACAAATGTAACACTCGTAAAACTTCCTAGCGCATTCAATCGCAGTTTTAGTTTTAAGCGCTATTAGTTCTGTATATCGAGTTAAAGCATCTATAATCACTAAGAGGTGCTTATTCCCTCTGTCTGACTCGTAAAATCCTGTTAACAAATCTAAATGTATTCTTTCAAAGGGTTGATTGGGAACAGGATAAGCTCCTAAGCTAACAGGTGTTTTCGTATGCCCTTTGTTTTCCTGACATGTGCGACAATTAGCTATGTGTCTTTTTATATCTGTAAGCATTGTATGCCAATAAAACAATGATTTGGCTTTCTGTGACATTAATGAGAACCCAGGGTGTCCATGTAATGGATTTGAATGCAACCAATTCAGGACAGTGGAAACAAGTGAGTTTGGTACTACTACCTGGTCGTTAGTTACATGTGGTGTATTGCGGGTTTTCCTTGTCACAGTCCTACACAGAATATTATCTTTGATTACATAATTCTGCTGCTTATACTTTATATATTCTTTTTCTTTATGATTGCCTTTCAAAGCATTTATAATTGTTTCTATTTTCTGATCTTTTCTTTGCTCAGTCTGTAACAATTCAGCACTCCAGCCTAAATCTTCTTGTTCAGATATTGTTTTTACAATAGGCATGGATGTTGATATATCTATTAATTCAGCTAAAGACTCCGTACAAGATGACACGGGGTTGCGTGATAATGCATCCGCAATGATATTTGCTTTCCCAGGTAAATACCCGATTCTTGCGCCAAAATCTTGAATGATTAAATGCCACCGAGTTCGTTTAGGGCTGTGATTGAAGCCTTTAAAGAACTCTGTTAGTGGTTTATGGTCAGTAAGAACCTTAACAGGATAACCGTAAATTATGAACTTAAAATGCACTAGCGAATTAACAATAGCTAGTCCTTCCTTGTCTATTACTGCATACTTACTTTCGGAAGTTCTCAATTTTCGAGAATAGAAAGCTATCGGGAAAAACTGTTTATCATATTGCTGAAGCAATACCCCTCCTACTCCTAAGTCTGAGGCGTCTGTTGCAATGAAGAATTCCTTACCGAAGTCAGGAAATTTTAAGATAGGAGAACTACACAGTTCATCTTTCAAAGTATTAAACGCCTGTTGATGTTGCTCAGACCATATGAAATCTACGCCCTTCTTCGTAAGATCAGTTAAAGGAGCGGCTATTATTGAATAGTTGCGTATAAAACGCCTGTAATATCCACTACAACCCAGAAATTGCTGTATTCCCTTGACATTAGTAGGTATGGGAAAATTACGTATAGCCGACACCTTATCATGGACTACTTTAAGACCTTGGCTTGACACCATGAAACCCAAATATATCAATTCTGTTTTGAAAAATTCACACTTACTAATCTTTACCCTTAAGTTATGTTGTCTTAATCTCTGTAGTACTAGTTCTAACTTACGTAGATGTTCCTCTAAGGTGTTGGAAAAGATTACAAGATCATCCATATAGGCATGCAATATATCCCCTAACAAGTCTCCAAACACTATGTTAATCATTCTTGTAAATGTTATAGGAGCACAACGTAAACCAAAAGGCATCCGTAAAAATTCATAATGTCCCCTGGCTGTGCTGAAGGCTGTGTATGGGATACTATCTTCTTCTAATGATATCTGGTGAAAGCCTTTAAGTAAGTCCAAACTGGTAAAATATTTATTCTGACCTAACAAAGACAAAATATCGTCAGTACATGGCACTGGGAATCGATCAGGGATCGTTTCCTCGTTTAGACGACGAAAGTCGACGCAGATACGCCATGTTCGATCTTTTTTCGGTACAACTATTAAAGGAAAATTATAAGGGCTATTTGATTTTCTAATGACTCCTTCCTCTAACATTTTACCTACTTCATTATTTATTTCATTCTGGAATTTCATAGGGAGTCTGTACGAGGGTACATATATAATTTTCTGTTTGTCTTTTAACCTTATTTGATGCTCGATCACATCTGTTTTTCCTAAGGATCCATCCGTAGTGGAAAAGACATCTGTATATTTATTTAAAAGTTCAAAAATTTTCTGCTGAATTTCTTCGTCTTGAATGTCCTTACTGATTTTATTTTTAATAGATCGTAAAAGGGATTCATCCGCAACTGATTGAGAGTGATTGATTTCAGCAACGGTAAGAATACGATGTTTATAAACTTCTACATCCAAGATATGTTGATTTTTGTGAATTACTAAAGTGTTATTTAAATGATTACAGACTTCGATATTACATTGCTGATGTGAGCCTACTGTATAAATAGCTTGTGTGACAGACAATCCGTTGGTTTTCAAAGTATCGGAAAGGATTAATATTTCAGATCCCGGTAGTGTTTTCTTTATTTGCACTATTAAATTCGAAGGTATGTTTGGTTCGATATATTGCGTGCAAGATGATATTACGGGTGAACGAGAATTCTGCTGGGTCGCGTATATTATTTCTTTATTAGTGAGACAAGTTATTGGTTCTTCAACGTACGTTACGGTTACATTTGTCGTCTCCTTTTTATCCAAAACTGACTTTAAAGTATTAGAAGACTTATAGAATTTCCCTTTGATATACACGCCGTGCTTTGCAGGAGCTAAGATAATGTTTTGATTTCCCATAGATGGGTATCCTATAATTACAGCTGGATACATATTAATGTTTTTCACAACAACAAATGTATCGGCAAACGTGCGATTACCGACTCTGAACTGAATATGAGTTATGCCTATGACGTTTAATTCATTATTTCCTATACCTGAAAGTCTAATTCCTGATTTTTCAATCGGAAAGTTCGAAAACAACAAATGATGCGTCTTCAAATCCATAATATTACGTGGACTACCAGAGTCAAAAAATAACGTAAAGGATTTGTGTTCTAAATTTACAGCATATAAGGTTGGCCGTAACTCATTTTGGCTTATTATTGTATGAATACGTTGCAAATCTACGGGAGCATGCACTGTTTTACTTAATTCGGCCGTGTGTTTCATAGGAAAATCTATTGTCTCACAATTATCTGATAAAACATTAAATTGATTATTCAATACTATTGATGTTGACATAAATGACCTTGACCCAACATCACTCTCTTCCCCTCTAGAGTTAACTATGTGGTATTTGCTTTGCTCTGCACATTCTGAAAATTAGGCTGACTTTGCGAGGTCTGGTTTGACGGCCCAGGCTCAGCGATATTTGAAGAAGTGTTTGTTTGTTTCGGACTCTGAACTGCATTGACATTTTGTTGTTTCTTCTTATTGTTAAAATGAGGATTTTTCTTTTTATTTCCATATGGAACTGACTGTGGAATTGACTGTGTATTTCTAGGATATTGTTGTGTCTTACGCGCGTAACATTGACTATAAGAATGTGATCCTGTGTTGTGAACTGAACAAAATTTCGTTCTACAGTCTGCGCTTATGTGACCTTGACGTTTGCAGTTGTAACACGTCACTCCCGCTACTGGATTATTAATTACGTTCACTGTTTGTGGTTTTGTTTCATTCTTAGCAAAAACTTGAGTTAACACGGGATCGAGATCTGGACACTTGGACATGTGCTTCTTTATCTGTTTATAGACATCCAATTCCGTACTTGCAGGCATTAACTTCTTATCAAAGCACCGCACTAAAGCTTCAGGCAACATAAGTGTCATGCAAGTTAAATACATTAATCGTAAAAAATCTTTCACGGAGATATTATCGTTAGTAACCCAAGTGGAATTACCTAAAATGTCCTGATATTCGTTAAGCCTATCAGCTATGAGAGCTGCTCTCTCAACAACATTAAGCCGATTCATAGTGGCTTGATTAAGTGTATTTCGTAACGTTAACACTACATCCAAAGCTTCCTCACCCCCATAGATCGCGCGTAACCTAACTTTGAAATCATCCCAAGTAACTGCTTCCTGAAATGAAACACCTCTTAAATACGCACTCGCATCCCCCTTAGAAAAATCTATAAAACTTTTAGCTTCTTGTAATTGTACAAAAGGATCTACGATTTGTTTGGCATTTAAATGGGCATCAACGGATGAAATCCATGACTCCACATTTTGTGGCAAGAACCCGTTGACACGGCCTTGAAAAGGAAGGATTGCTGACCTGGCATTTACAAGCGTCACAATTGGAGGAGGATTAGCCTGGCCTACACCACTAGGTCCAGGGGTAGGGCTGACAGGAGGAGCCATGACTGCTGTATTCTTTTTTTTTCTATCTCTTTGACCCCTTTCAATCCTATCAAAATATCTATATGAGTACAGACGCCCACTGCGTAAACGCATATGTATAATAAAATTCCCCCAACAATGTTA
The DNA here is from genome assembly GCF_036898095.1 of Palaemon carinicauda. Lineage (NCBI taxonomy): Eukaryota > Metazoa > Arthropoda > Malacostraca > Decapoda > Palaemonidae > Palaemon > Palaemon carinicauda. The sequence continues at coordinate 122,440,526 of NC_090733.1, read as the reverse complement.
CTAATCCCAATACATTTCCCCCCAAGAGTTTATGAAAGAAAAAGGAATTAGCACAAAGAAAGAAAAATTCTAAATGAGAATTCGGAGTTTCTTATAACAAAGTTTAGGAATTCACTCACCCCAGTAATAATTGACTAACGACTTGTGATAACTACACTTCACTGCACAAACTGAAATGAATACAAAATCTCTGTACTTAGCTTATATATGAAGTCGAGTCGTCTCTCTCTCTCTCTCTCTCTTGATGTTTTGTTAGCGATGTCTCGTTCTAGTTTCTTGTAGAATGTAGGTCTTCCTGGATATGTTTTGCAATAGTTGAATGCCAGTCCTTGGGTTTCCTAGGATGTTGATTGAAGATTCTATTTGTATACTAACATATGTTGGTGTTAGCATTTCCGTTGGACTTAGTCAAAATTGTAGATTTTTGTAGATAGTTCCGAGTTCTTGAAGATCTTTATCAGGTATTACAGCTTTTATTTTGAAGTCTTGAAGATATATCTCTGGTTTTACAGCTATTTATTTTGAAGTCTTGAAGATATTTCTCTAATTCTTAGAGTTTAACCGCTGTCTTTGAGTTTAATCGCTGCCACCATTTATTGGTGTGCTACTGTCTTAAGCACACATTTGAGTATGAGTTGTTTTCAGATGTATTTAAATGGTTTATTGAACACATCTTAGTGGTTTTTAAGTTTTATTGTGAATAACAACTGAGTTAAACATCTCCATCACTGGAGGAAGCTGTGTTGGTCCACATGACCAATTCTGGTGAAGTTTTGATATGAACTGAACAAATTACTGATATCCCAAATATCGTACACTTGCTTTAATTTGGCTAAGTGACGGAATCGGAAGACACCTGCATCCGGTGACGTCACAAA
>NC_090733.1:122407148-122429648 GCF_036898095.1 Palaemon carinicauda | reverse complement strand
ATATATACATATATACATATATGTATATTTGTATATATATAATATATATATATATATATATACATATATATATATATATATATATATATATATATATATATATATATATATATATATATATATATATGTATGTTATGTACACTCAAACCCCAACCGCAATATAACAATTGCAGCAGTAAAGGCTATACTAAACGACTTATAGCTGTATAAAAACAACCAAACTGTTGCTTCCTTTATTAATACTGTTATGCTTCATTTACAATGCTCTGAGAGAGAGAGAGAGAGAGAGAGAGAGAGAGAGAGAGAGAGAGAGAGAGAGAGAGAGAGATTATAGTCTTTCCATGTATTGTCTACGAGAAAACAAAAATTACGTTTAATTTTCATGAAAAATTTCAAATGCATACAGAAACGTACCCATGCAATTATAGCTTGAAGGTATGATAATTCACTTATTAGGCTTCCGAATATAATTTTCGTTGGTTAAATCTGTTATCTATGATTTAGCTTTATTATTTTTGGAATTTTCAGAATGTTTTACCCCGGGAATTTTAAGAAATTTGTATTGGAGCAAAACTTGCATTAGAATTATAACCAAGCGTCCAGATCAAGATTCAGTTTTAGGATATTTTTCAAGGATTGTAATCAATCGCAGATTAGGATTCTAGGATTCAAATTGGATTGGAATAAATATTCAAATATTTAAATTTTAGATGAAGTTAATAATTGAGATACATTTCAGAGCTAGAATTTAAATCGGTGCTAAGTTTCTAAATACTAATCTAGAATTCTAATTCAGGTAAGAACGCAGTTCTTAAAACTTACCAGAATGACAATTACTTTGAGACTGCATTGATTTTCATAACCTTTGCAAATACTTCACTGCCTTTCATGAGTCACCTGTTCTAAGGTTCACATTTTCAATTGTAAAATCATCTGTATTTTCGTAACCAGAGCTACTAAATAATATTTAAATTTGCCTTTTTTCCATCGTACATAATAATGCAAACCATTCGGTCTTCCTGTGTTCCATTTGCTGCCATCGAACAAAGTTTCTGGTTATGTAACTATATCTTCCTGCATCGCCCTTTACACATTTTCACAAGTCACTGCAGTTTATGCATCAAGTCCTGCCAACAGCAAACACCCACCCTTCCCATTCATAAATTTTACTAATTTTTCATATGCTTATTTATTCATAGGTTGTCGTACCAATCATTATGTTATAGTGCAAGTGTAATGATAGCTCTCTCTCTCTCTCTCTCTCTCTCTCTCTCTCTCTCTCTCTCTCTCTCTCTCTCTCTCTCTCTCTCTATATATATATATATATACATATACATATACATATACATATATATATATATATATATATATATATATATATATATATACATATATATATATATATATATACATACATACATACACATATATAAAATATATATATATATATATATATATATATACATGTAAATATATATATATATATATATATATACATATATATATATATATATATATATATATATATATATATATATATATATATATATATATATATACATACATACATACACATACACATGTGCATATGCCAATGTATAGATTCACTTTCCATTATACCCTATTCTATTCGAGTAAAATGTAAACTATCGATGGTAATGAACTGCAACAATTAATTCATCGGTAAAAACATTCTACACAAAGTAATTTTTGGAAATGGGTCCTATATTTGTTTAAACAAGTTACAATGTCCCTTAATCTGTTTAGTGGTCGAAAGATCGATTAGCTTCCATTTACAAATATATACTACACTGTTTTTTGGTGACGCTATTCTCCCTCAGCGTTGAAGCTGGTATAATCCATCACTGTCACGAAATTAATCTTTAAAGAAGAAATGTGTTTAAAGTTGCATAGTTAAGGATTTCCACAGTACGATCCTAAACAACGATGTATTTGTTTCAAAAGTATCATGATCTCTATAATGCAGTTTTATTTTAGCTATACGAATATGTGAATACATCTCATTTATATATATTATATATGTATACATACATACACCTTTATTGATACAGCATGGTCCATTTTCCCTAAGAGTAGTTGCTATAGAAAAGAAAAACCCAAGGCTGTATAGAAACGCCACACCATTACTTTAGCAATGTGCCAATCAACACCAAGTTGCACGCAATCATAGTTTTATGAACACACACACACACACCCATATATATATATATATATATATATATATATATATATTATATATATATATTATGTATATGGTTATATACACACATATATATATATATATATATATATATATATATATATATATATATATATATATATATATGTAAATTATGTATATGGTTATATATATACACACACACTATATACATACATATATATATATATATATATATATATATATATATATATATTATATATATATGTATATATATATATATATATATATATATATATATATATGCATACATTATATATATATACACACATTATATATAAATATATATATATATATATATATATATATATATATATATATATATATATATACATATATATATATGTATGCGTGTGTGTGTGTTTCTGCTTCGTAATAAAATGGATTTTGACAAAATGTGTTCACAAATCACTAATCCCCTTGACAAACTAATCTCTCATATGAACTTTCTCTTTGATAAAATTGGTTTAACAAACTTTTCATTCATTATAGTAAAAATGTTTTAAAATAATTCTAGTTCCTTTGGTAAGTGTGTTTCCGTATCACAGATTAAACGAAATCAAATAAACATTTTTCACTTTCGAATACTGAAAACTAATTTCATCAACCTTTTTTTTTTAATATTTAATTTTATGCTCCTAACCGATTTGAAGAACTCTTACAATTCTATTTCTTATGAGATGCTAATCTATAAGTAATATTAATCATGCTATCACCGATGATAAAAAGAATTAAACAATCAGGATTAAGTCCTTTATTTCAATAAAACGCATTACATAAATGAAAACCATGGATGCTTAACAATAGTGTTAAAAAATTAAACAGATGTTTATTCTATCTTCTCATCCGAGGACAATCTTTATTCTCACTAGATAAAATTAAGGAGAGGTCAAAGCCAAGGAAAAATGAACGGAAATTCAGGAGATAAATATCTACCCTAATACTCTAAGGACAACAAGGGAAACTTTCTTGAGTATAACAAAAGCAAATAAAAAAGGAAAGTGTGTCAACGGTTGAACAAGAGAAGCTGAAGGCGATTAGGAATAAAGAAAAATGAGAGGGTAAAATGAACAAAGAATAAAAAAGATAATTCAAAGACCAAGAAAGAGACGACGTAAGGATAATACATGGAACCGTCGAGATAAGAAAACGTAAATTGGGAAAAGGGGAAAAATCCGGTCAAAGATAAGGGAAGAAGGAAAGAAGTTAAAGAAACCAAGTCAAAGATAAAGGAAAAAAAAGAAGAAGAGGGTTGAATGAGGACCTCAAGCAGCAATAGAGATTTTCCTTATCTTTTTCTTAAGACAATTTTACACCAGTTAAGTGAGAAGAATGAGCAGAATATCGGGATAATTCTGGAAATGTCTTGTTCCTAAGGCGAGGACAGAGCTCGCTCGGATTTAAGGGAACATGACACATGAGACGTTGCGAAAGAATTGGGGTCAGAGGAACTCTGAATGGGAAGGATGGCTTCCAAAATGCAAGATTCACAGATAAGGAGACCATAATGTTCATCAGAGATAAAGGGACCATAATGTCCATCATAGATAAGGGGACCATAATGTCCATCCTAGATAAGGGGACCATAATGTCCTTCACAGATAAGGGTACCATAATGTTCATCAGAGATAAAGGGACCATAATGTCCATCAAAGATAAGGGGACCATAATGTCCATCAGAGATAAGGGGACCATAATGTCCATCCTAGATAAGGGGACCATAATGTCCATCCTAGATAAGGGTACCATAATGTCCATCAAAGATAAGGGGACCATAATGTCCTTCAGAGATAAGGGTACCATAATGTCCATCAGAGATAAGGGGACCATAATGTCCATCCTAGATAAGGGGACCATAATGTCCTTCACAGATAAGGGTACCATAATGTCCATCAGAGATAAGGGGACCATAATGTCCATCCTAGATAAGGGGACCATAATGTCCTTCAGAGATAAGGGTACCATAATGTCCATCAGAGATAAGGGGACCATAATGTCCATCAGAGATAAGGGGACCATAATGTCCTTCAGAGATAAGGGTACCATAATGTCCTTAAGAGATAAGGGGACCATAATGTCCTTCAGAGATAAGGGGACCATAATGTCCATCATAGATAAGGGGACCATAATGTCCTTCAGAGATAAGGGGACCATAATGTCCATCCTAGATAAGGGGACCATAATGTCCATCCTAGATAAGGGTACCATAATGTCCATCAAAGATAAGGGGACCATAATGTGCAACATAGATAAGGGGACCATAATGTGCAACATAGATAAAGGGACCATAATGTCCATCAGAGATAAGGAGACCATAATGTCCATCATAGATAAAGGGACCATAATGTCCATCATAGATAAGGGGACCATAATGTCCATCCTAGATAAGGGGACCATAATGTCCTTCAGAGATAAGGGTACCATAATGTTCATCAGAGATAAAGGGACCATAATGTCCATCAGAGATAAGGGGACCATAATGTCCATCCTAGATAGGGGTAACATAATGTCCATCAAAGATAAGGGGACCATAATGTGCAACATAGATAAGGGGACCATAATGTGCAACATAGATAAAGGGACCATAATGTCCATCAGAGATAAGGAGACCATAATGTCCATCATAGATAAAGGGACCATAATGTCCATCAGAGATAAGGGGACCATAATGTCCATCATAAATAAGGGGACCATAATGTCCATCATAAATAAGGGGACCACAATGTCCATCATAAATAAGGGGACCATAATAAGCACCAGAGATGAAGGGACCATAAGGTCCATCAGAGATAAGGGGACCATAATGTCCATCACAGATAAGGGGACCATAATGTCCATCATAGATAAGGGGACCATAATGTCCATCAGAGATAAGGGGACCATAATGTCCATCAGAGATAAGTGGACCATAATGTCCATCATAGATAAGGGGACCATAATAAGCACCATAGATGAAGGGACCATAAGGTTCATCAGAGATAAGGGGACCATAATGTCTATCCAAAAAAAAAAAAAAAAAAAAAAAAAAAAAAAAAAAATTGACAATCAAAATGCGTGGTTAATTTCAGAAGTCCTTGTGGTAGGTATAAAAATCTATTTATCACAATATTGAAATTTAATAAATAAAGAAAAAAACCTCCAAAATGAAACATTTAGATGTATATGGACAAATCTGACAAAAAATATTAAGCGACATGAACATTACATAAAGTTCAGTAAGCACGCTAACGGTAACCTTTTTGTGTAAAAAGAAAATAAAGGCCAGGATTACTTTATGATCTAAATATACTTAGAAGCTAGAAGGCGAAGATTTAGTATTAGAGCACTCCATGACGGGAAAAATAAACGTGATACATCAAAGAACATTGGTTAAAAATAAAACACATCTTAGTTCCTAAGAACATTAATCATAGTTTTATAAAAATTACCTTTAAAATACGACATGTTATCTTTTAAAATTAATTAAGCTATTGAGATATGTTCCTGAAATACTTGTCCTTTCTAAAAAAGATGCCAATATCTTAAAATCCTTTTAAGATTTAGCTTCAGCTCAGTAGCAAATCAATAGTTAATTTCTGAATGGTTTCTTTTGTAGATTACTAATCCCTTATGATCAACATCTTCTCGCAATGATTGAACTTTTATTTCTCCATTTTTGTCTATCTATTTCTAAGCGTCATATACTAAGTTGGGGCTTTATCAGCTATTAGATTAAAAACATAAGAACCAATGAAAATATTTTTCGAGGTAAGCAGCTCGTTATAAATCTTTTGCAACCAATATCAAGTGGCAATGGAACTTTCTTGGACGTGAAAATTAGAAACTTAAAAAAAAGAAAAAGGTTTATTTAAGGCTTTCTCATAGCGATAAACTGAACTTTTTCTTCCTGGACTAATTAATTCCCTTACCAAAAAATTATGCTCTTTTAAAAACACAAGCAAATCGTTATCTCCTCCTCCGCCTATGGACGCAAAGGGCCTCTGTTAGATTTCGCCAGTCGTCTCTATCTTCAGCTTTTAATTCAATACTTCTCCTTTTAATTCAATACTTCTCCATTCATCATCTCCTACTTCACGCAACATAGTCCTCAGCCATGAAGGCCTGGGTCTTCCAATTCTGCTAGTGCCTTGTGGAGCCCCGTGAAATAAACAAACACAAACTAATGCGACAAACATTTACGAGACAATAACAGTAACTCTATACTGGTAAACTCCATAAACGATATGCGAGTCGTATAATTTCTTTACTAAATATACACACAATAACCTCAATAAAAAAAGAAAGATAAACTAAAGAAAAATATCAATGATTTGGAGCAAGTCGTCGTTCTCCATTAATCACTCCCTGCGGTTTCACTTCCTCTTTCTTGCTCTTTGCCTCTGACCGAAGATGGAGTCAAGAAGAAATGAAGAGGAGGAGGAGGAGGAAGGAAGTAGCAATTCCAGGTGTACCCAGCGCAATAAATCAGGCTGCCTCGTTTCGGGAAAACAAACCCTCCTCCCAAAGAAGAAGAAAATGAGGAAAAGACAGAAGAGGAATTGGAAGAAAACAGAAAATGAGGAAAAGACAGAAGAGGAAGAAAAACAAAAGGAGGCTTTAGTAAATTTTTGTAAATTAATGTCTAAGGGAGAAACAAAAAAGAGAACTAAAACCAAACAATGAGAAATGTTGGGTGGAAATCATATGCGAGATAAAGCTGTTCTAATTTGCTCAGCAAAGAACAATACGTTCAAAACAATCGAAAATCGATTATTTGGTTGACTGAATGCAAACTGGGGTTGCAGAAAGGATGGTCATCTATAAGTAAATTGATAAAAAATTACTTATTTACGGTGGGGAAAAATACATTATACTAAACTAACATCAAAATGTTTAGGAACAGTATATCTTCGACGCTAAAAATATCTATTTTTGCATAATTATGGTACAACATACGTACACCACCGACTTCATTACGTCGGGGACATATAACCCTTTCTCTTAAAATGATTCTAGATTAGTAAATTTATCATAGTTCTCCAATAGCAATTATTCAAGTTCCCAACTATATCGAAACACATTTTTGTTGTTAGCCGCTCATGAATGGCAGAGGCAAGGGACAGTGACATTGCCCTATCAAGCAGGACAGTCTCCTAGAGACTGACCATTATATATACATATAATCAGCGCCCAAGCACCCTCGCTAACCAAGTTAGGACTAGGAAGGGCTAGGCAATAGCTGCTGATGACTCAGCAGATATACCTATAGGCTCCCCCAAACCATCCATCCTTAGCTCACGAGGAGGGTGAGGTTGCACCGACCTAAGGAACTAACGAATTTAAGCGGGACTCTAACCTCAGTCAGGCGATCACCAGGGAAGGACGTTACTGACAGGCCACCATAACCCTAAATGGAATGAACGATGAACAGTTTACCACTTTGGTATTTCACATTTTATGAGTTTAAAAGCGTTTGACCAAAGTTTGGATGAAGGATGTGAAAATATTATAGAATGTGCGATTAGTCTATGTAGAGACATTAAGTTTGTAATAGGAGTGAGTGGTTTAGCGTAATACTAATGGATGACCATGAGGTTTACATTAAGTAACATAGGATTCCAGCCTTAGAAATTCGTGTAAGGTTTGCTTTATTGTATAACCTTAAGACTAAAAGGAATTAAGAATTAAAACTTATACTTCTTGATGGGTAACTATTTCACAAAAAAGAAATAAAAGAATATTTACCTTTTATAATTCTTGATTGGTTATTATTATGCAAAATGAGAAAAAAAAATTTAACGATAAAGCATATTATCCACCCATAAACCTCTACAAAAATAAATCTAATTAAAATCTTCTGACGATATCTATAATAAAGTTAATTTCTAAACTTTCCTGAGACGATTCATACACAAAAATTTCAAGGCCAAAATTGGAGGACCAAAAATATATCTCAATCAATTAAAAAGAAAAAAAAACTTACATGCAGCTTGCAAAATTGTACTAAAAATTAAAAAATGATGCATAACTCATCACGGTAATTTTACTAACGAAAAAAAAAAATCCTTGTTTATACCAAACTTGTGGAAGCTTTTTCTCTAACTTCGTTGTAGCGACTACTTTTCCATAATTGTTTAAAAAAAAAAAAAGAAAAAAAAAGAGCTATAATTATGACGGTGAACATTGTATGTGCGCGCTTCTCAAATTTGCCATTTAACACCTATCATTATTTATATTTATGTTAAATGCTGCATCAAAAGATAGTGCTTTACTATTTATTATATCACAGCTAAAACTAATTAAATACGTTATAAAAAGAATATTACAATGAGTCGATTACGTCCAAAGAGGTTTCTGTATAAAAGCGACAAACAAGGACATTAAGATACTGGAACAATTCATGAGAGATTTCGAGATAGGTTTCGCATTTATACTAGCTCCTACATTTCATATAATCTATTATTTGATGACTATGATATCCCTTTCTGAGTGGAGATACCTAAACGTGGATAAAGGGTTTATGTATGTCATGATCAGCAAAGTTTTCCTAGTCAGAGCCACCCATACTAGGTTGGTTTGCTGTGAGCAATCACACCAAAATCACCCACTATTACCAATTTGCAGTGGCCAGCGTGGTGTTGAAAATGGCCAAAACCCATACATGATCATAACATGTCTGAGGCCTTTGTCTTGCAGTGGACAAGAAACTGCTGCATTTGTTATTTGTTGTTGCTCAGAATATATGAGATAACATTCCAATTATATAAACAAACAAGGAATAAATCTAAAAGTACCGAGACGCATGTTTTTACTGACATTAAAAAAACAAAAACTTTAAATAATATATTGTGGCTTGCAGGGTCATTTTGCTAGGATTTGTAAGACTAAGGAATGAATGTAGAAACTGCAGAGAGACTGGCCATGCAGCACGTGCATGTATAGAAGATTTAAACAAAAAGAGGATATGGTGAAAGTCACAATTCAAAGGGGGTCCCACTAGATACCCCTCCTCAACAATCCCAGAAGCAGCAGCCCCGCTGATTTCCTTCCTGACACCGAACTCTGAAGACTGGTCAAGAGTTATCATCTCTGGAGATTTCTTCTGAACCTGAAAATCCACAGGCTGGGATGAAGGGTTCAGCCCATTTCCCTTGTTCTGGGTGCTCAAACACACTCTCTTCTCTTACAAGACAGTAACAAGAACCAATACCTAAAAACAATTAGATATTTACCCCTTTTATGCAGCCACTCATAAAACTTATTTCATAATTACTTAAGTGAGCCTTGTAAACAACTAATGTACAAATAAAGGCAGTAAAACAAACACACTGTGTAAGATAAAAAGGTTTGAACAAACCTACAGTCGTATGAATAGACAGGGGTGAAAAAAGAAACTTGGAAAAAGATTATCACTATAAACACTAATTTAAAAAGAGGTATCGAAACTCACTCCAGGTCTGAAAAGTTGAAAACTTTCGAGACCTCAAGATGAATTTCCTCTGTTAAGCTGGGTCAAGTTTCGTTGCCCAAAATAAAAGGCATTCGTCTTAATCTTCCACCTCTTTCGTTACTTTCCATTAAGCTGTCTTTGTCCTCTTTCTTTACTTTCCATTTGGATGTCTCTATCCTGTTTCTTTACTTCCAATTTACCTGTCTTTCTGTCCTTTTTCTTTATTTGGCCTCTTTCTTTACTTTCCATTTAGCTCTCTATCCCTTTTCTTTATTTTCCAACTAGCTGTCTTTCTAAACTTTTTTTTACTTTCCATTTAGATGCCTTTCTATCCCCTGTTTACTTTCCACTTAGCTGTATTTCTGTAATAACACCGTCAAAGTCTTCTTCAGGAGAAAACTTTTTAAACTTCTAAAAAACTACAGGTCACAGTAAATCTTCAAGCATCTCAAAAATATGAATTAAAGGTTTTTTCCTTAAATAACATCACCGACGTACGGAAATCGAAGCTGTATTCAAATCCTTAAAAATTATGTTATGATGAGAACCTAACATTTAGTTCAGCTGCACTGGTTAACAAGGGAAGTTCTATTAATCTGGATTAAATCCATAATCTGCTGGGAACCCTTGTACATGTACAGCGTCGATGACAAGCGAATAAACTTTAACATTTTCCCAGATAAACAAAACCACAGTTAATCCTTATAATCTGTAATAATGATTTATATATCTATATACAGTATATGAATCATATATATATATATATATATATATATATATATATATATATATATATATATATATATATTTACAGATATATACATATATATACACATACATATACATATATATACGTATAGATAAATGTATACGTGTACATATATATACATATACATATATACGTATACACATATATACATATACACATATTTACATATACATATATACAAAAAACCTACATATATACATATACATATATATATATATATATATATACATATACACACATATTTACAAACACATATATACATATATATATACATATACATATTTACAGATATATACACATATATACACATACATATACATATATATACGTATAGATAAATGTATGTGTACATATATATACATATACATATATACGTATACACATACATATACATATACACATATTTACATATACATATATACAAAAAACCTACATATATACATATACACATATATATACATATACATACATATTTACAAACATATATATACATACATATTTACAAACATATATATACATATATATATACACATATATACATATATATATATATACACATATATACATATATATATATACACATATATACATATATATATATATATATATATATTATATATATATATATATATATATATACATACAAACACACACATATATATATATATATATATATATATATATATATACATACATATACATACATATATTTATATATATATACATATACATACATAAATACATATATATACATATACATACATATATACATATATATATATACATATATATACATATACATACATATATACACATACATACATATACATACATATATACACATACATACATATACATACATTATATATATATATATATATATATATATATATATATATATATATATATATATTCTTTTTTTTAAATCTATAACTTAATAATTGAAAAATGTTCTGAAAAAAAATAAAGTAAAAGAAAACAAATCATCGATGATGTAAAAGTTGATATTCTAATAGAGGTAAGGGTTAACTTCCATCGCGCTTCTGATAAATTAAGAATCATGATTGCAAACAATAAACTTAGGAAAACCTATCCTTCAAATCTATACTTGAAATACCTCGTAACGCTCAGTTAAATAAATACGTAATACTTTATAACAATAGATCCAAAATTATGTGAAAGCTTATATCATTAAGTAGCACTAAGAGGGGAAGCTGGATTAAATGACAGATCTTCGAAATACTTTCTGTTGTCAATTAGTGCTGCATGTAAGCAGGTAACAGAATGTCTTCAGATAATTTTTACGTTTTTACTTAAAAATACTTTAATGCGACATAATCACAAAATGACACAAAATGAATGATAAAATCGCGCTAAGTAAGCAACATTGTCCAAGCAAATTAGACGAAAAAATACCGAATAGGGAAAAAATTATAAGCTTTTTATATTTGGCAGGAAGAATCCTCAAGGGTTATAGCACAAAATTCTAAAGAGTTTCCCTCCGTCAGGTATGTGCTTCCCCGTTTAGGTGGGTGGGGTGGGGTGGGGGGGACATCCCTTTGAAGGATACTTCTCCCAATATTTACTGTTTTCACAGGCTAAAGGCCTGTCATGTCGCTCCTCATGCAGTTCTTGTACTTGGTGTGTACACTTATTTTTCTATACTACTCCTCCGTTATTCGTGAACCATCCTCATGAAACTTGGTAGGTAGTTAGAATCAAAAGAATGCCGACACTGGGGGGAGACCTTTCGTTAGATGTCTCTATTGTTCCCATGACAAAACAGACAAGGTGTTGCTCTTCTTACTACTACTACAAAATGGGCGGAGCCTTCACAAACCTTAGCGAACCAAAGACAGTAAAGGGCTGTCTTTGTTAGCAAAAGCATACAAAAGTAATATAGCGAGTTGCCTTATTTCAATTCTTCATTTTCATTTGACGTTTCAAATATCCACTGCAAATACAAAACACACACACACATATATATATATATATATATATATATATATACATATATATATAATATATATAAATATATATATATATATATATATATGTGTGTGTGTGTGTGTGTGTGTGTGTGTGTGTGTATGTGATACCAATTTTCGTGCCAGTTTCTCGGACCAGGGTTCGATTCCCCGGCCGACCAGAAGCTATTATCTATTGAATTGATTCCCCCCTGGTTCTCTGATCATGAGGTATAGAGGGAATCCAGATATTAAGGGATTATAATATATGGCTTATATAAATATGAAAAACACGTCTAAATGAGCAAAATTTATCAATATATATATATATATATATATATATATATATATATATATATATATATATATGTGTGTGTGTGTGTGTGTGTGTGTGTGTAGAAATCACAAAAGCTAACACGTGATGAGCATAAAATAAGCAAGTATTATAGCCACGAAAGAAAAAATGAAAACACAAACTCAGTTCTCCTTTTGTGACTATAATATATATATATATATATATATATATATATATATACTTATATACATATATATATATATATATACTTATATACATATATACATATATACTTATATACATATATACATATATATATATATATATGTATACATATATATATATATATATGTATACATATATATATGTATACATATATATATATATATATATATATATATATATATATATATGTATATGTATATATATATATATATATATATATATATACACACAATATATAATTTGATAACGAAGAAAATAGCAGACAACTTAAGAGCTAAGAAATCAATGGTCTTTATAAAATAAACGAAGGAAAAATAGCATTTGGGTCTACACCTCCATAAGCATCAACATCCATGAAGAGTGTCCTAATTTATAGGACTTAAATGCTAACTAGTTAGTTTAGCCTCAGAAAACCAGGAATGAGGAAGATCAATTTTCTCAATACTCTACTTACTGTCTGTTATGGTCAGCTATATCAAAACGTAATTATACGAAAGCCCCTTTAATGTTTTATTCATCCATAAATTAATTTATCATAAAAATTAGCAAAATAGTAACAGGTAAGAAAATAATACCCAGCAAACACACATACACACACAATGTATATATATATATATATATATATATATATATATATATATATATATATATATATATATATATATATATATACACACGTGTGTGCGGGTGTGAAGGTACCCCGTTCTTACTCTTCCCGTAAGGTAACTTTCGTTTTGACGTCCCGATTGCATATCAATCTTTTAGGGGTCCTGATGAAGGGCAACAAACTGTTTCCTCAGAGTATTCGTTTGACCAGTTCCTCTAATCCTGCCGTTGTGCTCCTTGGTCGAATTTTTTTTGACGAACATCTTGAAGGTGTTTCATGACCACGGAATTCGACTGAACCACTGATCCCTTTGCAATTAAAATATCCTTTTTATAATGACCGTAAGAGGTCTCATGTCTGAACTTGCCTCTCCTGATGATGATGATTTAGATTGACCCGCCTATATACGAGGCGGACCACGGGCCCTTGTGTTGGCAACCCGTAAGGGGAACGGAGCGTTGGTTGTATCTTTTAAAAGCTTTTGCTTGTGTTGGATGACACGAACACTGATGACAGACAGATGATGATGAGTCTGACACAAAATGACGACCGAAGCTGGAGCCCGAAGTTCAAATTCGAGGCGCAGTAAACCAAAAATCTCCTATCCCAAACCCGTTCCTTCCTCGGTCCTAGATAATTATTTTTCTTATAAGCAAGAGCTAACAGGAAGACGTCCAATTGGAATGTCTCTTCTAAGAAGTTCTTCCTTTCAGAGGAAAAAAAAAATGACTTCAGATTGAAGAATTTTAGCTTTTTTTCTGGTCCTTCAATATTCTCTACTGTCCAGTTTCCACTTTATTCTGCACAATCTTTATTTTTAGATCTTCAACATTATGGACTTTACTTCCTCATTTCAAATCCGCACAATCGTAAAGTGATCAACAAATAATAACTAGTTCTCTTTTTCGGATTCTTTATTTCTTCTCTCTCGTTCTCCTTCCTGTCTCCCTCTTCTCCCTGTATTTTCTGTCCGAACCCTTTCAGTAAATCTAATATTAGTCTTGAAGATTCTTGTTTAGCTTTTCATAACTGCCTTCCTGATTCCACTTGTCGTTGATTTCTTTAGAGACGGTGTATTTTGATTTTCTTCCACAGAAAAACAAATTGCAGTGGAACAACGAGTTAGGAAAATTTTGAAGACTTCGGATTGGGTCCTTCAATATTCTCTACTTCTGTGCAGTTTCCGCCTTATTCTGCACAATCTTTATTTTTGGATCTTCAAACATTATGGGCTATACTTACTCATTTCAAATCCGCACAATCGTAAACTGATCACCAAATAACTAGTTCTCCTTTTTGGATACTTTATTTCTTCTCTCCCGTTCTCCTTCATGCCTCCTCCTCCTTCCTGGATTTTCTGTCCGAATCCTTTCAAACAAATCAGTCATTAGTCTTCAAGATTCCTGTTTTGCTTTTCCTGACTTCCTTCTTGATTCCACTTGTCGTTGATCCCTTTCTTCTTAGAAGAAAGAAGTCTTCAAAACAAGAATCTTGAAGACTTCTTCTTCCTCATGGAGAAAAAGACAAAGTCTTCAAGATTCTTGTTTTGCTTTTCAAGACTGCCCTCCTGATTCCACTTGTCGTTGATCCCTATCTTCTTAGAAGAAAAGTCTTCAAAATAAGAATCTTGAAGACTTCCTTCTCATGGAGAGAAAGAAGAAGTCTTCAAGATTCTTGTTTTGCTTTTCCTGACTGCCTTCCCGATTCCACTTGTCGATGATCCCTTTCTTCTTAGAAGAAAGCAGTCTTCAAAACAAAAATCTTGAACACTTCTTTCTCTCCATGAGGAAGTAGTTGTTTTCAAAAAAAGAATCTTGAAGACTTCTTCTTCCTCATGGAGAAAAAGAAGAAGTCTTCAAGATTCTTGTTTTGCTTTTCATGACAGCCTTCCTGATTCCCCTTGTCGATGATCCCTTTCTTCTTAGAAGAAAGAAGTCTTCAAAACAAGAATCTTGAAGACTTCCTCTTTCTCTCCATGAGGAAGAAGTCTTCATAACCAGAATCTTGAAGACTTCTTCTTCCTCTTGGAGAGAAAGAAGAAGTCTTCAAGATTCTAGTTTTGCTTTTCACGACTGCCTTCCTGATTCCACCCTTCGTGTTTTTTTTAAAAATAAGCTAGATACAGGAACTCTCTATTGTTGGCTGGGCGGGCCTCCCCCCTTCCCGCTGGCAGGGCGGGGCTCCCCCCTTCCCACTGGCAGGGCAGGGCTCCCCCCCTTCCCGCTGGCAGGGCGGGGCTCCCCCCTTCCCGCTGGCAGGGCAGGACCTCCCCCCTTCCCGCTGGCAGGGCGGGGCTCCCCCCTTCCCGCTGGCAGGGCGGGACCTCCCCCCCTTCCCGCTGGCAGGGCGGGGCTCCCCCCTTCCCGCTGGCAGGGCGGGGCTCCCCCCTTCCCACTGGCAGGGCGGGGCTCCCCCCTTCCCACTGGCAGGGCGGGGCTCCCCCCTTCCCGCTGGCAGGGTGGCGCTCCCCCCTTCCCGCTGGCAGGGTGGCGCTCCCCCCATCCCGCTAGCAAGGCGGGGCTCTCCCTTTCCCACTGGTAAGGGAATCAGAGCCCCAGGGAAAATCACACAAAGACAGCAGCTTCTGACTAGCCGGAAGACGAACTCTGGTCCAGGAAAGTAGTATGAACTCATACCACTTGGCCAAGTGGCATGTCAATGTTCATACAAGTTTCCTGGACCAGAGTTCGACTCCCTGCCAGTCAGAAGCTGTTGTCTTTGTGTGATTTTGCCTGGGGCTCTGATTCCGAGGTCGTCAAGAGAATGCAGACATCTATGTATAAAAAATACATGGCTTATTTGAATATGAAAAACCACGTCTAAATGTGCAAAATGTATGACATATATATATATATATATATATATATATATATATGTGTGCGTGTGTGCGTGTGTGTATGTGCGTGTATATATGTATGTATGTATATATATATATATACATTATATTATATATATATATATATATGTGTGTGTGTGTGTGTGCATGTGCGTGTATAATATATGTGTATATATATATATATATATATATATATATACCCATATATTTATATACCCATATATTTATATACCTATATATTTATACACATATATACATACACACATATATACATACACACATATATACATACATACATATATATATACATACATATATATATACATACATATATATATACATACATACATATATATATACATACATACATATATATATACATACATACATATATATATACATACATACATATATATATACATACATACATATATATATACATACATACATACATATATATATATATATATATATATATATATATATATATATATACTAATATATATGCATATACATACATGTACAAACATAGTTGTCGTACAGTTTGGAGAATTGACAGTAGCCTAATAGACACAGATCCCGATATAGCAGGCACAAGCAATAGTCTAGAAAAGAAATCAGAATCTTGATGCTGTAATTTTCAGCAAAGTTTGAGAGTTCTGTGAGGGTTGGTTCTTCTGGTCGTTTTCTCTGGTAGTATAGTAGAAACTCTTAAACTAGACTTTCGAATCTTCTCAGGAATGGGTTCAGTCATACGAGGGACTAACTTCAATCCAAGTTTTTCCATGTAGATTCCAATTGTGCTTTGAACTGATCCAGTTCCATAAACAACTGACACCAGCTGATCAAAGATATCTCAGTCGCCATAAACACTGTTCCTTCAGGTTGATCCTTAACCACATCACTATTACTGATTACTGAAACTGGTTACTGCCCAGCTGCTACATTCTCATTTACATCTTCCAGTAAGCTGTCCAAAAACCAGGGTAATAAAACTAGAAAACTAAACACATGTACCGTAAAAAAGAAACTATACAATACGAACTTAAAATGCTAAGCTAAAAATAGAGAGAAACATTGCTTACAACCTTGAAATTAAGTTCTTTAAAGCGCACCCACCCCTTGCCCCATTGGTACCATATTCTAGATAGCTTTTGTGCATTTTTTCCACGAACTCTAGCCCAAAATTACTTCTTATTCAAATATAATTCCGTGTTATCTATTGAAATCCTTGGTTTCTTGTTCCTTAAAAATGGCACGACTTTATTCTTTTTTTCCCTGTCGTTTCACAAATCGCACAATAAAGACGTAGCGCAACCGATTATCGGTAACTAGATAATATCGGCTTAGTTAGAAATGAAGTTTGCAATTTTAACACTGAAATGTATAACGCGGAGTCAAGCTACCAACTAATCATAGAGAGTTCATCTGTAACATAACTAATATGGAATGAACATCTTGGACCCCCAATCTTCTTTGACTCTGAATATTCTCTCACTCCTCGCACTCACTCCTTCTCAGTCTCACCACCCTCTGACTCTTTCACCCCTTCTCACTTCTTCACCAACCTCTTTCACCCCTTCTCACTTCTTCACCAACCTCTCTCTCTCTCTCTCTCTCTCTCTCTCTCTCTCTCTCTCTCTCTCTCTCTCTCTCTCTCTCTCTCTCTCTCCACAATAAATGATGAAGATAGCGTCGGGTTTATATCACCCATTTACATAAAACTAAATTTCAAAATAAATATCATCTTGAGAAACATTACAAGTTCCATTCATTCGAAACATGATGTTCGTGAAGTCAATCTCACTAAGAGTTGGAACTGTTGAAAGACAAACAGGCAAGAATGGAAGTAATAATGTGGTTTCTGGAAGGGTTACAAGGTTTCGGTAGGTTTGGACAAATGGATAAATTCCAGGAATATAGAAGGTAAGAACTAATCTCCTGACTATAGATTGATTTATTTATCACGTGTTACCTGGCGTCATTTCTCTGGAGAAATTATTATTATTATTATTATTATTATTATTATTATTATTATTATTATTATTATTATTGTTATTACTTGCTAAGCTACAACCCTAGTTGGAAAAGCAGGATGTTATAAGCCCAAGGGTTCCAACAGGGAAAATAGACCAGTGAAGAAAGGAAATGAGTTAATAAATAAATTGCAAGAAAAATAATGAACAATATTAAAATAATCAAGAGAATATAAAAAATGTCAAAACTTTCAAAAACAAGTGGAATGGAAATAAGATAGAATAGTGTGCCTGAGTGTATCCTCAAGTATTTTAACTCACCCGCAGACATTGGAAGACCATTGTACAGGCTATGGCACTACCCAAGACTAGAAAACAATGGTTTAATTTAGTGTCTCTTTCACCTAGAAGACCTGCTTAACATGGCGGTAAGTCTCTCTTCTACCCTTCCTTACAGAGAGGAAAATAAGAAAAATAATTATAATCAAGTTGGAGGAAGAAGGTGATTTAGTTGTATTATGGATGGAAAATCTATATTTATGTTTCGTTTAGTACTGCTAAAGTATCTAGTCGAATCCTATTCATTCTTACACTTATCATCGTAAATATAATACGAAACAGTATTTTTGCCAATCGGAGAGAGAGAGAGAGAGAGAGAGAGAGAGAGAGAGAGAGAGAGAGAGAGAGAGAGAGAGAGAGAGAGAGAGAGAGAATTTGTCTTTAATTCCGGAATTAAACACAAAAAAACGAGAGAGTATTTTTGAGTTTAATTCCGGAATTAAAGACAAATTCTCTCTCTCTCTCTCTCTCTCTCTCTCTCTCTCTCTCTCTCTCTCTCTCTCTCTCTCTCTCTCCCCTCCCTCTCCCTCTCTCTCTCTCTCTCACAAAACTTAATGCGTGCAAAGAATTGCCTCAGAACAGCTTGCCTTATAACGGAAATCCCGGCAAACCCAAAAGAGAAGGATCCTGAAGAAGAGTTCTTAACAGAAAAGATATACTTATATCTTTGGACATCAAAGGAGCATTTCCGTCATTATACCTCGTTATACCCCGAAGTGGATTTGGAATTGAGCAGTCAACGAAGCACATTAGTGTTATTTATCTTAAAAGGTAAACACCAGTGGCCTTGGCTCTCCACAGCCCTTATCAAGGCCCTTTTAAAAACGTTTAAAGGCCACTCATGAATGGCAGAGGCAAGGGGCAGTGACATTGCCCAAGCAAACTGGATAATGCCCTAAACTGAATATGACCAGCGCCCAAGCCACGGCCCCCTCTACATCCTAGCTAGGAGCAGGGAGGGTCAGACAATGGCTGCTGACGACTCGGCAGGTAGACCCGTGGGCTTCCCAAAAACCCCTATCCTTAGCTCACATGGATGGTGAGGTTGCAGCTGGTATTCAGTGGGAGAAGTCGAGATGAAGGTGAAGGTATATCAGTTTTTTTTCTTTTTTTTTTCTTTTATTATTCAAAAAAAAATAATTATTTCTATAACTGTCCTGGATAACATATACATTAAAATAGCGCTAAAAAACTTTAAGTTTAGAAATAATAATAGGTGATCAATAAAGAAGGATTTTTATGTTTAAATCTTTGCTCAAGTTTAGAAATAACAACAGGTGATGAATAAAGAAGTATTTTTATGTTAAAATCTTTGCATTCAGCTGTGATTCACAATAGAATATAGGGAGTTACCTAACGAGTATGGTTTACGACAAAAAAATAGCCAATATATAAGGTCATTCCTTAAACATTAAAATATATAACGCTACTAACATCAGCAATAATAATAATAATAATAATAACAATAACAGTAACAACAATAACAACAACAATACTAATACTAATACTAATAACAATAACAATAATAATAATAAATTTGATATCCTATAACTAGAAAAAAATTAAATTCTTTGTTCACAAATAGTGTATGGTGTATTAAAACAGCCTCCTGGAAATCAGACGCCTCGCAACTTTCTCCAAGACGTTCCCTGATCTTGTGACCTTCCTAACTTCTATCCACAACTTTGTAATATAGAGGAGAAGTAGAAGGAAGGAGCATTGATTCTAGTCTATTAATGTATTCTTCCTTTCTCTACTTTTTTTAATGTTCACACACATACATATACACATTTATATACATATATATACACAAATATGTATATATAAAGTATATATATATATAAAGTATATATATATATATATATATATATATATATATGTATGTGTATATACGTATGTATATATAAATAAATAATAAATACATATACATATATATTACATGTGTATAATATATATATATATATATATATATATATATATATATATATATATATATATATATATATATATATCGGATAAAAACTGTTAAACTAAATTCCTTGCTCTCACATAGTTAACCCAAAGATTTTTTTTTATCCCCAACGTCCGTAACCTCTCAAATTTACTCCCCACTCTTTTATCACACCGCTTCTACATTCTATTTCATTTATGTGCAGGTCATATGAAAAACAATCTATTTCAAATTTTGAGGAACGTATTTGATATCAAATAAACAAGTTATTTCGTTTCAAAACATGTTAAAGAAGAGGGTATTTGTTTTTTAATTCCCAGCACGCCGTGCAAAAAAAAAAAAAAAAAAAAAAAAAAAGCATAGAATTTCATTTCAATAACATTAAAAAGTTAAGCTTCCGGAGAGCAGACGCAGACTAACTCCACATAAAATGAACGCAGCACCAATATATTATTCAGTTTCAAAAGCCTGTGATGGATCTATGTCAATACTGATTATAGTGCAGGTAAAATAATGTTATTTAATGTAGATGTATACAATGCACTTTCTCCCTACCAATTATTAATCAAAATAAAACCATAACATAGTAAACAAACAAATCCTATTTACATTGGATTAATAAATAAATAAATAAGTATATATATATATATATATATATATATATATATTATATATATATATACGGCACCAGCCACCCGTTGAGATACTACCGCTTGAGAGTTATGGGGTCCTTTGACTGGCCAGTCAGTACTACATTGGATCCTTCTCTCTGGTTACGGTTCTTTCCCTTTGCCTACACATAAACCTAATAGTCTGGCCTATTCTTTTCAGATTCTCCTCTATCCTCTTACATCTGATAACACTGAGATTGCCAAACAATTCTTCTTCACCCAAGGGGTTAGCCACTTCACTGCAATTGTTCAGTGGCTACTTTCTTCTTGGTAAGGGTAGAAGAGACTCTTTAGCTATGGTAAACAGCTCTTCTAGGAGAAGGATACTCCAAAATCAAACCATTGTTCTCAAGTCTTGGGTAGTGCTATAGCCTCTGTACCTTGGTCTTCTACTGTCTTGGGTTAGAGTTCTCTTGCTTGAGGGTACACTCGGGCACACTATTCTAATTTTTCTTCCTCTTGTTTTGATAAAGTATTTATAGTTTATATAGGAAATATTTTATTTTAATGTCATTACTGTTTTTAAAATATTTAATTTTTCCTTGTTTCCTTTCCTTACTGTGCTATTTTCCCTGTTGGGCCCCCTGAGCTTATAGAATCCTGCTTTTCCTACTAGGGTTGTAGCTTAGCAATTAATAATAATAATAATAATAATTATAATAATAATAATAATAATAATAATAATAATAATAATAATTATAATAATAATAATAATCATAATATATATATATATATATATATATATATATATATATATATATATATATATATATATATATATATATATATGTAAACATATACATATATACTGTAAATATGTTTGTATGTATATAAGTTATTAACAAGAATAAAACCATGCCATTATTGGAAAAACAAATCCTATTTACATTGGATTATCTTTTTTTTTTCATAATTCTTTTTAAGAGGACTACTGTATACTATTCCATAACTTTTCATACTTTATGATGAAAATTGCACAAAAACTTACTATTTTTTTCCATCAATTTCTTTTCAATTATATGAAGATTATCGGATATATGTACTTTTATTACTTTCGTCTCGATATTTCATTATAATATTTGTACAAAGAATATGAAAAAATTACTTTATAAATATTATAGTGACAATATTTATGCTTATAATCATAGAATGATTAGATAGATGTTGGTTTAACTTTCCTTCTTATGATGATCACT
>NC_090733.1:122397148-122402148 GCF_036898095.1 Palaemon carinicauda | reverse complement strand
AGGTCTTTAAGAATAGGAATTCATAAGAATGACAGGTCTTTAAGAATAGGAATTCATAAGAATGACAGGTCTTTAAGAATAGGAATTTATAATAATGACAGGTCTTTAAGAATAGGAATTCATAAGAATGACAGGTCTTTAAGAATAGGAATTCATAAGAATGACAGGTCTTTAAGAATAGGAATTCATAAGAATGACAGGTCTTTAAGAATAGGAATTTATAATAATGACAGGTCTTTAAGAATAGGAATTTATAATAATGACAGGTCTTTAAGAATAGGAATTTATAAGAATGACAGGACTTTAATAATAGGAATTTATAAGAATGACAGGTCTTTAAGAATAGGAATTTATAAGAATGACAGGTCTTTAAGAATAGGAATTTATAAGAATGACACGAAGTTCCTTGAGAGAGAAATGCAGTGTTATGTTTTTCATTTTGATAACATTATGTGGAATGGATTATTTCCGAAAACTATAATGTGTACATTTAGCAATCTTGCCAACGAATCCTCTGTGGATTTGGTGTCTTCGACTCGTTAAATCTAACTGAGGCCCTTTACATCAATAGGCGTAGGAGATGATGATGATAATGTGTACACTATGCACTTAGGAAAAATCAGAAAAAATAATTCATTGATCGAATTTCAACAAAATTAAATAACTTTGAAAAAAAAAATGGGAATAAAATATCAATGATGAAATACAAAGTCCAGAAAATTTCTCAAAATTTTTTTTTTTGCCTTGGTGCCTTTATGCACTTTAGGAAAAATCAGAAAAAAAAATCCTTGATCAAATTTCAACCAAATTAAATAATTTTGAAAAAAAAAATGGAAATAGAATATCAGTGATGAAATAAAAAAGTCCAGAAAATTTCTCAAAAAAATTTTTTTTTTGCCTTGGTCCCCCCCCCCCCCCACACACACACAGGTATCTTTACCAGTGAAGTGACTTAAATCTAATTTCAGTCTCTCCTGGGGCTTACAGATATGTTGATTTGAAAATGCATAACACTTTGTAAAAGGAAACTATTCCAAATACCCTAAATTCTACGAAACTAAATAAAAAATATGAAACATGATTTCCAATTAATTAAAGGATCATGAGATTTTTTCGTTCCAGTGTTCTTCGTGGAAACTTCGCTTTGGATATTTATTAAGTTTACTAATATTACTCAAATACGTGTTTCTAATAAACTTTAAAATAGAGAATTATCTACTTCGGTCTACCAGACAACGAGAAAACATAAAAACAACAAAAGGATCAATGAAAATATTCAACAAAAACATTTAATTTCAATTTACTTTTTAAAATTTCATGTCTAGCCATACATAGTACACATTTTTTAACTATTCTATTTTCCACGTTTAAGCGAAAAAAATCGTTCCCCAAAAATTCCAGAAAAAAAAAAAAATATCTAATAGTATATTTTCGATTGCATTCAAACTATCGATCTTTTTCTGCAATACGACCGTCATTCAAAATGTGAAATCACCAGCTAATGAATCCCTGCTTTCAATCTAACTTTGGTTTCCGATAGTAATGTAGAACCATTCAAATGTTTTATATATTTTATTGATATTCCTCTTTTAATGACAAATTATTCAAGTTTTCAGTAATATTTTCTAAAATTAATTATTTTAATTCAAAATAGATTTTTTTTTCTCTTCATTCCGCATTTCTCTCCATTTCATAGTATTTTTTTTTATAATTTTCAGGGTAATTGCTATTATCTAGCCATTTTCTGTTTATATATATCTATGATCATCATCATCATCTCCTCCTACGCCTATTGACGTAAAGTGCCTTGGTTATATTTCGCCGGTGGTCTCTATCTCGAGACTTGAAATCAATACCTCTCCATTCATCATCATCTACTTCACGCTTCATACTCCTCAACCACGTAGGCCTGGGTCTTCCAACTCTTCTAGTGCTTTGAGGGGCCCAATTAAATGTTTAGTGAAGTAATCTCTCTTTGGGGAGTGCGAAGAGCATGACCAACCCATCTCCATCTAACCTCACCATGATCTCATCCATATATGACACTCTAGTATCTCTTAGTTTCATTTCTAATCTTGTCCTGCTATTCAACTCCCAATATTCTTCTAAGGGCTTTGTTCTATACATCATCATAATGAATAACGAATTACCTCCGGGTTACAAATTCTCTTATTAGCTTTTAGAAAAGAAAACAATTCATCTATTTTGATTCATAAGAATTCACATTTTAAGATTTAAAATGGTCTTTTCAGTGATATTTCATCAAAAACTTTCTCAGGTCTAAATTCATGAACGTAATCTCTCCTATACAATAAAGAGCAAGTATATATATATATATATATATATATATATATATATATATATATATATATATATATATACAGTATATATATACAGTATATATATATCTATATATATATATATATATATATATATATATATATATATATATATATATATATATATATACAGTATATATATATATCTATATATATATACATATGCATATATATATATATATATATATATATATATATATATATATACATATACATATACATATATACATATATATATACATACACATATATATATATACATATATATACATACATATATACATATATATATATACATATATACATATACATATAAAAAAAAAAATATATATATATATATACATATACATGTACATACATATACATATACACATATATACATATACATATATTATACATATATATACATATATACACATATATAAACATGTATATATATATATATATATATATATATATATATATATATATATATACACACACTTTCCGGTCACGCCGAATGGTATTGCCAGACGCAAGATCTACATA
Organism: Palaemon carinicauda; assembly: GCF_036898095.1. Classification (NCBI taxonomy): domain Eukaryota; kingdom Metazoa; phylum Arthropoda; class Malacostraca; order Decapoda; family Palaemonidae; genus Palaemon; species Palaemon carinicauda. The sequence goes on along the minus strand of NC_090733.1, from coordinate 122,399,281 downwards.
GACTTTGGCCAGACGTATAACTCTCTGTCCCTCGGTGAATAGTGGGAAGGCGATGGGAGGGATTGAATGGTGCGTGCATTTCTATCTAAAATATTTAACCATCATTTCAGAGGGGTCGCATACACTAGTACCTAAGTACATTCCTATTACAATCCACCGATTAAAACCGACTATCAATGCTATTTTAATCGACTACCCGTCTTGTCTGGTGTTTGCAGGTTATGTCGATTTAGAATGATATAACATTTTGTTGAATAAAAATCCATTTTAAATGCCGTGAATTTTGCGTGATTCAGGCAATCTAGCGAGTGATGCACACTGTATTGAAAATATGCAATGTAATCCAGGATTTAAAAATGGGATAACCTTTTGTTTCATTCCAAGAGTGTTCTGGACTGTTTGACTGCATTCCTACTGAATGATTCAGCAATTTTGTTTTCTATCGGAATATAAATTTACGAATTCGATGTTTCGATATTCTACTATAGGCAAAATTCAAAATAATTTTCAACGGTGATAACAATGTAAATGGAACTATAAATATTACAGAAATTATACAGACATTGCCATGTGGTAGTGGCGTAAGAATACTACAACCGTGGGTCCTGCGTGGCGTAGAAAGCGACTAAACGAACAGCTGCTACCTTGCAGTCTTGCATGAGCTTACGTTTTAGCCCACTGTCAATAATTGTGGAAACTGCTGCCTTGCAGTTGGACTATTAAGCCAAAGGCTAAAACCACCACCAATAACTGTGGTTGATGACTGCAAAGGTATGCGACCATAAAAACCCTTTAAATGTTTAAAGGCCGGTCATGAATACCAAAGGCAAAGGACAGTGACATTGCCCTATCAAAGCAGGACAATGCCCTAGAGACTGACCATATAGACGTATAATCAGCGCCCAAAACCCCTCTCCACCCAAATTAGGACCAAGCAAGGCCAGGCAATGGCTGCTGATTACTCAGCAGATAAATCTATAAGCTTCCCCAAACACGCCATCCTTAGCTCACAAGGATGGCGTGGTTGCAGCGACCAAAGAAACTAACGAGTTTGATTTGTGAAACCCCTCTCCACTCAAGTTAGGATCAAGCAGGGCCAGGCAATGGCTACTGATGACTCAGCAGATAAATCTATAAGCTTCCCCAAACCCGCCATCCTTAGCTCACAAGGATGATGTGGTTGCAGCGACCAAAGGAACTAACGAGTTTGATTTTTTAAATTATAAACCATGGTATCGCATCAGGCAACTGACTCCTTAATATAGGTATTACGGTGGGAAAGCAGTTTGGATAGAATTAACAATGATAAAATCGATACTTAAAAAGCAACCCCCCTCAAAAAAGAAAAAAAAAAATTAGCATTCTAATAAACATAAGTGGAGAAATATCTGTCAATCACTAGATGATAACTATACCAATGCTTGCTAACAATAGACAATATTATCAATTTCTTCTGAATGAAATTGTACGGTTGGCAAATGTGACAAAAACTAATACAACAGATAGGACTAAAAATACTAAAATATTCCAAACGTTAGAAACTGTATGCAAAGAAGACCTCTCTTAAAATAATCAAACCCGAAGAGATAAGCTGGCGAAGTAGAGGGAACTTAAAATGAAGACTAAAAAGGTAAATGGATCAAAGAAAGTCCAACAAGCAAATCTAAGAAAAAGACATAAAAAATAGAACGTACAATGCGACATAGAACCGACCCCAATAAAAGTGAAAATACTAAACAAGAGCAAAGGTTAAAGAGGGCAAATAGGACAAAAAAAAAATAAATAAATAAATAAAAAAAAATAAAAAAATAAAAAAGGAAGTGGTGGAGGAACAACTCGAGCAGCAGCAGGGATTTTTCAGAAGGAACATCTACACCATTTAAGAGCGGTAAAGAATGAGCAGAATTTCTGTATCATGCTGAAAATGTCCAAGGCCAAAGGAGCGAAAAGAAAAGCAGGATTTAACAGACCCATCATATTAATATTATTATTAATATTATATTATAGTATATTATATTATAACTAATCATAAATTATAACTATAATTATAATAATCTTTATTATAATTATTATTATCATCATCATCATCATCATCATCATCATCATTATTATTATTATTATTATTATCATTAT
>NC_090733.1:122389648-122392148 GCF_036898095.1 Palaemon carinicauda | reverse complement strand
GTACTGGATATTATTGCATTTTGATTAGTTGCAATAAATCCCCAATTAATCATAACTGCAAATATAATTATAGTGTGACCTCTTTCATTAAAAAGATAATTACTGATTATAACTGTAATTTAGCAGTTTTATATATGTATGATTAAAAACAAATTTCTTTATTGAAAAGAGAGAAAGGAAAGCTAAATCTATCAAATTGTAAATTTAAAAAATACTGAAATGCTTAATAAAACGATCTGTTTTGAATAATACCAAGTTATAAAACAGTTTATATATAAAACTTAGACAAAAAAAAAATTGTAAGAGAACATTAACCAAAAATGTTATACAGTATCAGGAACAATTGTCCAACTATTCTCATGTGTATACAATATATAGCTTAGGACGTCGAGTACATTCATAGTCCGATCGAGAAAAATATTCAAATAATTTTTCAAATACCTTTTCAAGTGAATTTGGAAACTAGCACTAATTCATACGAAGAATAATCACCATCCAGCTCTACAGACGATATGTCAAAAGAAATGAAAAATTACTACCTTTTATTGAAGATGATAAAAACCCTCGTGGGATCCAAGAGAATTTTCGAGAATGCTGTTCACACACACACACACACACACACACACACACACACACACACACACACACATCACAAACTCGAGCTTAGAATAAAATGCAAGCAAACATTACAAGAGATTCTACATATTCCAAAGCCTCCAACGTATAAATAAGATTCGTTTCAAAGCACAAAGCACTTCAAAAACTTTCCTTCAAGATTCCTTTCCTTGCTTTTTATTAACCTCATGCAAACGCAAGCATTGCTTGTTGGAATGCCACATGACAAACGAGGGTAATCTCTTTTGTTGCTGCCTTTCGTCATACTTACAATACGGATATACGCAAGCGTATTATGTGCAAGAATTGCGTTCAGTGCTCCACATAAAGAACGACGAACTTCTTATGAAACTCGTGGGGTACACTGACCTTGGAGAAGCGAGAAAATGTATAAATAAAGAAAATAAATAAATCAATAAGTAAAAACATCATATCATGCGATAGACTAAATTTACTGTATATATATATGGGAATCCATATTGCGATGACTATATATAATTTGCATAAAACTAAGTGAAGTTCTAAACTATTTTTTTCACAATTTTAAAACAAACTCAAGTTATACCCAATGATGACCAACAACTTAAAAACATTATATCCGAAAACAAAATTGAAAGACCAAACTCAAAATATAATTACTCTCCTTTTTGAAATTTCTTCCAAGCCAAATTAAGAATTAATTCATAAGTGCACAAATTGAAACGGATAGTTCATAAAAAACTAAGTTAATTGCAACAAAAACAGTTAAATACAATCTACTAAAATCACCAGGAAATCAAAGGAAAAAGATTGGTAAAATTTAGCATCTAAAGAGCACTTAAAAATGTATCTATGAAATACAAATGTATATTCATTAGATATTTGGAATCTCCCACATCAAACAAGCACAGATAACTTCAAATGAAGTCGGCCAATTGGACCTTATCTCGTGGGGAATTCATAGCGATAACAATGCGAAGTTAGTAATGCTTTATGATTTAGTATTAAGACTGTAACAACAATAGACAACATCCCTGAAAAGGATGATATATTCTCTCTCTCTCTCTCTCTCTCTCTCTCTCTCTCTCTCTCTCTCTCTCTCTCTCTCTCTCTCTCTCTCTCTCATATATATATATATATATATATATATATATGTATATATATACCCATATATATACATATACATATATATATATACATATATATACACGTATATACACATATATATGTATATATATATGTATATATATACATGTATATACACACATATATATGTATATATACACTTATATTTACATATATGTTTGTGTAGGAGTGTATATATACATATGTGTATATATATACATACATATATATATGTATATATACATACATATATACTGTATATATATGTATGTATATATACATACACATATATATGTATATATATACATACATATATATGTATATATATACAGTACATACATATATATGCATATATATAAATTATATATATATATATATATATATATATATATACACACACACATACTAGTATACGCGACCCGTAAAAAAATAACATATCTAAATAGATATGCATCCCACACACACACAGATTCAACTCTTCCCAATACCTCCCCCATTCATAAGTACAACCCCTCTCATCTGGGTATGACTATTCCCACAAACCCTAAGGAGAGAGTCTTGCCGCTGAGGGTGACCGTAATGAATGGCGGAGTTCATAGTTTCGTTCAGAGTCCCAACTACAGAGAGGGGGTCTGACTACTTACTTATATATAAGATAAGAAGATTTCCATCTTATTGCAACCATTTGTGGCGATATTTCATCTTCAAGGTATCTCGGATGAATTTCACTGAACATCTCAGAGAAAATTAATACTTAATAAATGAATTAGGAGAAAAAAAG
>NC_090733.1:122379648-122382148 GCF_036898095.1 Palaemon carinicauda | reverse complement strand
CATATATTTTTACTTAATATCTGTACAAAATTACTAGAGTTTTGAAATTTATAGCGAGATTAACGAAAATCTTAAAATCAACTGATTTTTTTACCACTTCGTACCAAAATATTCACAGTGTGGATAGCTGAATAATATATGTAAAAAACTAAAAGAATCAGAACAGATATGACAATAATTCAAGCTTGAATTTCAACGAAGCAATACATTCAGAATTACTTTTGTCTTTATGATTTAAATTCAATATTTAGTTCATACCTATTCTTTTCAAAACTTTTTTTATATTAATTCTGTATTTTTCCTTCTTGCTTTGGCAGAAAGGGAATTGAAACTATGCGGCACTTACAAGTTATAAACGTAACATAATACTTATGCTTTCACTCCAATTGAAACGTCTCTAATTAAATCTGTCATGCAGACAATACAGATAAGCATTCCGTTATCAGAGTATCCCCTTCGGTGATAGGAAATTCAGGCTTATCGGTGATGCTAGAATTACATGAAATAAATGCATTGCTACCGGTGCTTCATTAGCCCAACTTACCCGCATCACATAAATACACAAAATCTGCAACTGATTTTCTCTTTCCTAAAGCCCCCAGGATATATTGATGTATTTGTATCACAATCCACCCATGTCGCATAATGGAGATAGCTAGATTGCAATACAAAATAATACCTTACATGTTCACTATCCAACTGCTGTACATGTGTGTACATGGACAGACTAACACATTCATAAGAGTATGCTGTTCTGAATCTCTCGTGGATGTTCTTTCTTTGTAGAGAGGAACGAACAGGAAGGGAATATTGGACTTTCAATCACTCCCCTATTAAGACTTACTCTCGTGCAAACAAAACTCGTATGATTATACCCATGTCGAGGACAGTGGCTCCTCAACACTCAGATCTCTGCATTAATAATAATTCTATTTAACTATAATCAACGCCTTTAAAATTCTAGGTGTGATTCTTGATTGCAAATTTACTTTAGGGAAACATATTCGATCCGTTTCTTCTACAATTGCACAAAAATGGCTTATTGAGAAACTCTTAACAATTTCGGTGATCAATCTATCCTGAACAAATTTTTAATTCTTTTTTTATTCGAGTATTGTTCTCCTTTCTGGACTTCGGCTGTCGACTTTCATCGTACTTTGTTGGAAAAAACTTTGCAGTTAAATTTCTTATTCTTGATCTTTATATTAATCTCCTGTACGTAGTACTTTAGTCAATTTTTTTCAGTGAGGCAGATTTGCACCGACTCGCAGGGATGCCCTTTTAGCTCTGAAAACTTAACTGATCGCTGATTTGTTGGACAAGATAATTCTAACCAATCATATAGCAGGAAACTTTTCAGAGCTAAAAGAGCACCGCTGTGAGTCTGTGCCTCATAAAAAAAAATTGAGTATTGGTAGTCGTTTAATTCAAAATCTTGCCTTCTCCATCATGAGGCTCAACAATACACAGTAATCTACTAGTTTTATTCCAACAGCGACCAATTTCTAGAATGATCTTCCTAATCAGGCAGCAGAAATTGGCGGAACTTCAAAAGTTCCAATTTGCAGGGAATATTTTTCTATTGAACAGGTTGACATAAATCTTCATAGGTTAGATATGACAGATCTATTTGAATGCCGTTACTGATCTTAGGATATATTTTTCAATTAATAATTCCCATATATAGTTTATTTATATGCTTATTACCTTTCCTGACTGGGGTATTAGCATACGGTTTTACCAATTAGGCTTAGCTAGTAATAGTAATACACACAAAAACCCAATATACCTATACCTATATATATATATATATATATATATATATATATATATATATATATATATATATATATATATATATATATATGTGTGTGTGTGTGTGTATACATACATATCTATCTATCTATCTATATATATACTGTATATAATATATATATATATAAATATATATATATATATATATATATATATATATATATATATATGTATGTGTGTATATATATCCATACATATCTATCTATCTATCTATATACATACTGTATATATATATATATATATATATATATATATATATATATAGATATATAGATATAGATTGTATATATATACATATGTATACATACATGTATAATATATATATATATATATATATATATATATATATATATATATACATACATAGGTATGTGTGTACATATATATATACATATATATACATATTTATATATACATATATTTATATATATGTATATGTATATACATATGCGTGTGAGTATTATACATATATACATATACACATATAGACATACACACACACACACACACACACATATATATATATATATATATATATATATATATATATATATATATACGGTACTGTATATATATATATATATATATATATATATATATATATATATATATATATATATATATATATATATATATATTTAGCGCTCAAAAATTATAGCTTATACCTCTCCGAGAGAGTCTTGCA
>NC_090733.1:122367148-122372148 GCF_036898095.1 Palaemon carinicauda | reverse complement strand
AAAGATTAATAATATATCGATATACAGATAAATAAGATATCGATATACAGATAAATAATATATCAATATAAAGATAAATAATAAATCGATATAAAGATAATAAATATCATATCTATTACTATTTGAATATATTTAGTCTGGGAGCTAGCTTAAGTTTATTTAACAATTTGAGCCCGAAAGGTTTGAGCATTGGATTCCATGCGTTTTATGGGTGTCATTACAAAGAGGCAAGTCTTAAGTGACATGGCTTGTACGGTGACTAGGGGTAGCCCCTCAAACCCCCCATCAAAATTTATTTTATTTAACAACTTGAGCCCAAACATCAAATAACATTTTATCAAGTGGCCCTTGGATAAGGATTCAAATCCCATCAGTTAAGACCAAAAATTCCTGTACGTTGATTAATTAAGACACTAATTAATTACAGCCAATTTCAGTTTTATTTAACAATTCAAGCCCAAACTATTTTCTTTCATATAATGATACTACTAGATACAGTGAAGAGAAAAATATAATACAAGACCAAAAATATTTGTACGGGGGCCATTTAAGACCCCTTATTAATTACCATGGGCATTTTTTGGTGCCAGATTGCACTTTATCTAACCAACATAGCCCATCCAAAATTTCAGTTGCATATTACTATCTACCAAGTTTAATATCATTTCAAACAAGTCAAGACACAATTTACCTGTACATCAGCTAATTAAGACGCTAATTAATTTGACCTGATTACAGTTTTATTTAACAATTTGAGCCCAAACAAATTTCTTTCAAATAATGATACCACTAGTAACAGTGATTGGAAAAATACAACACAAGACCAAAAAATTTTGTACAGGGTACATTTAAGACCCCTTATAAGCAGGCCTTAATATGTCAATTACAAAATAAAAGTGCATTCTTTGATCTTATCTCACTAGTGTTTGACTAGTGGTTTTTGTTAATAAACATCTCGCATAATCCATGAGTCCAAAGGTTACTCACAAAGTTTTATTGTCTATGAGTATGTACAGCATAAGTCATATATATGAACTTAATTGTGAAAGCTAATGGTGCGTGAATTTCAGATGTAATATGCATTATTTTAGGTAAATCCCATCTTCCCATCCAATTCACAATCTAAAATAATGATTGTATTATTATCTTTAATATGTGTTTCGCAAAGAGGATTTGAAAACCCATGATAATTTTCTAGAAAATAAAATGGATGTCAGTAAAGTACAAGAAATGGTACAGATGGGTCATAAAGATGTTGTGAATGATCTACAGGCATCGAGAAGAAAAAGAGATAAGGGAGATTTGGAGAAGTTAGTGCACATGATAGAAGAATGCTGTAATCCCTTTGACAGTAGTACTAATGATAGCCTATACAACATCTTCACTGGTAAAGAAGCTTCATCTTCTGTAAAAGAATCTATTTTAGCAGTGAAAGTCAACGGGGAAGACCGACGTAAAACATTTGTTGAAGCCTGTATAAAACACCCCAGCAGATTTGAAGAGCCAATCAAAAGAGAACAGCTGTTAACTTTTCAAAGTGAATGTGCAAAGAACAAAAGAACTACCAACAAAAAAATATCAGAACTAAGATGCACAAGAGATCTGATGGGACGGCTGGCAGTAGTGGCTTCAAAAGATGATATTGACTTAAGGACCACATTTTCTTACCCTCTGACACCTATACCATTGTCCATGTTCTCAACTGATGGCAGTATGGCTAAAACCAACAAGAGCACATTGCTTCAGAACCTTGAGAAACGGTTGAATCACCAGGCTCCTGAGACTGTAGATGTCAGCATTGTTGATGGCAATTTTATTCTACATACATTGGTTGGACAAAAAACATCAACATATGCTAGCCTTGCAAGATTGATTTTAATGAATGTAACTGCATTGTCAAAAATAAGAATTGATATACTGTTCGACACTTATGCTGAACCATCTATCAAAGACTCTGAAAGAATGAGAAGGAATGCCACAGATAAAGGGTACCTCATCACTGGACCAGAACAACGTTGTCCCAGAAATTTGGCAGATGGACTCAAGTCCAACTCATTCAAGCAGAGCCTAGCAGAATTTTTAGCTCATGAATGGCAGCGCCCTGAATATACCACACTGATTGGCAGTAGGATAATATATTTGGGCCATTTGTCAGAATGTCACAGCTTTCATGTATCACCAACAGGGGTAGTCATTCGAGAAGCCGTCCAGGATTTGGCTTGTAATCACCACGAGGCTGATACTAGGATATGTTTACATGCATACCATGCAGCTAGAGAAAAACAATCGAGAAATATTGTGGTCAGGGCTTCTGACACTGATATTGCTGTTATTTTGCTTTATCATGTCATAAAACACAAAATGAAAGTTTGGATGGATGTTGGAACAACTGGGAAGGACACACGGCGCTATATTGATATAACATTACTAGCAAAAGAGCTCGGTGTGGAAGTTTGTGGAGCTTTGCCAGGATTTCATGCCTTCACGGGCTCTGACTATACATCCGCCTTTGTTAGAAAAGGGAAAGTGCGTCCACTAGGACTACTTGAAAAGTCTGCTGATGTCCAGGCTGCTTTTGCAGAGATGGGAACATGTGAAAACATCTCAGTCACTGCTGAAAAGGCTCTCCAGAGATTTACGGCATGCCTCTATGGTTTTAAGGGAGATCAATGTCAGTTGAATGAATACCGCTACAAAGTCGTTGAGAGGGCATTCAGTCCTAAACCTGGCTGCAAAAATATGTTGGAAAGGTTGAGTGGTATTGATGGGTGTCTCATCCCACCTTGTGAAGCTGAGCTTTCTCAGCATATAAGAAGGTGTTCTTTTGTTGCTCGAATGTGGTCAAGTGCCAACTCAAACATGATTGAACAGGATCCATCTGAAATTGATGGTTGGATTTTGATGGAATCAAAATATGAGCCTAAGATGTTTGATGGTGATCAGATTCCAGAGAAAGTGGTGTCTGCTATGGATGATGATAGTAGTTCAGTGTCAAATGACAAAGAAATAGGTGATAGTGATAGTGAGATAGAGACTGTGTATGGTAGTGGCTTAGAAACAGATACTGATTCTGACTGTGATGACTAGAATACTTCTGATTTCTTTAATGTGAAAATATGTTTACCTATATATCCATGACTACTCTATGGTTTGATTAATGTTTATGGCTGTTGCTCTACATGCAATTATCGTTATTTAACTGTGTAAGATAAAACATGAATTAAAATGCTGTGTTAAAAAACTATGGAATGAAAAATTCAAATTGAACTGATTGTTTTTTTTCTATACACGTCTATGCGTGTATTATACTCAATATTTTATATTTTATTCAAAGCTAAGAGTGATTAGCATCATATGCTTTATTATGTTTCCCATATTGTGAACAGTAATGCGTAATATATATTTTGCCACTAACAAACGAGGCATTCTCATCAAGAGAGTAGCTCTTAAATGGCAAATGTTCAAATATATTTTGTCTTAAATTGTGTTTTCCTACTGAGTTTAACTAGTGGTAGAATCTATGAAAGAAATTACTGGGGGCTTATATTATGAAATAATACTGTAATTAAATAAAATTATTATTGTTTTAAATTTTCTGATGTACTGATAATTTCTTTTGAGCTGTAGGAAATATTATAGTTGGAAGACAGTAGCATGCAACTCTTGGATTATGCGAGATGTTTATTAACAAAAACCACTAGTCAAACACTAGTGAGATAAGATCAAAGAATGCACTTTTATTTTGTAATTGACATATTAAGGTCTGCTTATAAGGGGTCTTAAATGTACCCTGTACAAAATTTTTTGGTCTTGTGTTGTATTTTTCCAATCACTGTTACTAGTGGTATCATTATTTGAAAGAAATTTGTTTGGGCTCAAATTGTTAAATAAAACTGTAATCAGGTCAAATTAATTAGCGTCTTAATTAGCTGATGTACAGGTAAATTGTGTCTTGACTTGTATGAAATGATATTAAACTTGGTAGATAGTAATATGCAACTGAAATTTTGGATGGGCTATGTTGGTTAGATAAAGTGCAATCTGGCACCAAAAAATGCCCATGGTAATTAATAAGGGGTCTTAAATGGCCCCCGTACAAATATTTTTGGTCTTGTATTATATTTTTCTCTTCACTGTATCTAGTAGTATCATTATATGAAAGAAAATAGTTTGGGCTTGAATTGTTAAATAAAACTGAAATTGGCTGTAATTAATTAGTGTCTTAATTAATCAACGTACAGGAATTTTTGGTCTTAACTGATGGGATTTGAATCCTTATCCAAGGGCCACTTGATAAAATGTTATTTGATGTTTGGGCTCAAGTTGTTAAATAAAATAAATTTTGATGGGGGGTTTGAGGGGCTACCCCTAGTCACCGTACAAGCCATGTCACTTAAGACTTGCCTCTTTGTAATGACACCCATAAAACGCATGGAATCCAATGCTCAAACCTTTCGGGCTCAAATTGTTAAATAAACTTAAGCTAGCTCCCGGTTTTGTAATTGGAAAATTAATCTGTACATAAAGATTCATATTTAAGTTAAATTTTCATATTTAAGATCAATTTACCTCTTTTTTTTTTTTTTTTTTTCTCCCGGACATTAGTTTCCCTGAACGCTCCACCGCCTTTTATTTGTATTCCTCCGCAGGGAATACGGCATAAGAGAAGAATTATTGCTGGTTAACTTTTCCTTTCCCTAAAGAGAATGAGATAAGAGTTTCTTATTTTTATCCTTCTCTCTCTAGAAATATGCCTTCGCTTTTACTGAACTCTAAGCTGAATTTAGGGATTTTATCAGTTATTTTCGGAATGACTCAACTTTACCGCTTTGAGTATAAAAAAACTTTAATTGATTTTCCAGTATTTCTTTTAAAGCAATGGGGAATTCGGTCAAGAGGATCTGTTACTTCTATTTTTTTCACTTCAAGAATAATTTTATTAATGGAATCTGAAGATATGGGTCATTCAACCCCCCAAATTAGACAATTTAAAATTTTAA
>NC_090733.1:122352148-122354648 GCF_036898095.1 Palaemon carinicauda | reverse complement strand
TCTCAGAAGTCAAGAGACATTCTGAAATTCACCTTATTTCTTATATCTTAGGTGGCATTGGTGGTCCGGAAAGCTTCAGTATAAAAAAAAAAAAAAAAAAAAAAGATTGAGAAACGAAAAATAGTTATTTTGAGATATCTCCATCCCACTTGCCTATTTCCACCATTAAAAATAACCTGCTCCTACACAAAAATTATCCATTTTTCGTCATTTTTTTTTTTTTCATTTATTACAATATCCCCCAATTATTGGTGTAGAGAACAGAATCACACAAGTAAAGACTGTAGAATTTTATTTCCGAATATCACTTTATATAAATTTGAGTTCTTTCTCTTTCTTTAAATGTAGAACGATCAAGCAATATCTGATATCAATATCGACAAATTTCTTTTTGTTTAAATCAAATAAAAAAATGCACGAAGAACTCCAATATACCAATGCATATTTTTTTAGTCGATACACACAATTCTTCGGACTTTTGAGTATCTTTTTATTCATGGAAATTTTCTCGTAACTGAACAAAAATGAAAAAAAGATTCAAGAATTGCCTTATGCATAACGATAACTTGAACGATCTAAATTTGTATTAGGAAAAAATTATATATTTTCTATTGAATCTATGATCATTTGAATAAAATGTTCAACAACGCTATTGATAGACATCATACCGTATGAAGGACTGATTCAGTGCTTATTTGGAGAAATAGGAAGCTATTCATCTCTAGAGAAGAACGGATCAGATTTTACCTCAAGTGCGTTTGTGCGTCAGGTGGAGATGAATGCAATGTTGATTAAATTCATGAATTCGGGGCTAACATATCTGGTATAAATCAGGGATATAGATTATGAACTACATTCAATTATGTTGTTTGGTCACACTAAGACACAGATGATGAGCTACATTCAATTGTGCATTTTTGGTCTCTACGAGGCAGCTGTCATTCACTGTTCAAAAGAGAATCAAAAGAGAAGATAACCCTTCTGGCTGATATTTTTGACAGTAAGAAAAGTAATGAGAGACATCTTCATTCCTGCTTCCCTTAAGCAGTTAAGCTAAACCTATCAATATAGCTTTTTTTCCCCTGAAGCTAAGACGTTGATTCTTATGAAGGTGCAAACCCAAATGGTTCTCAAATGTTATTTTTCTTTTAATAATGATGGCTAATTTTCTAGCTCCTAAACTTTCGGTTATTTTTGTAATTTATTTAAAAAGATGCCCTTTTGCACTTGTTGGAGAATTGGTAATGTTATTCTATTAAGATTATTTGGTTTTGGTCGCGCTAATCCAGCCCATTATATTAAATTTCTATAACTCACACATGCAGTTTTATTTAACGTTTTCTGGCAAAACGTGCGAATGCATATCCTGAAAATAATGTATATAATTAAAATAAGCATATATTTCCTAGTTTGCAGTTTGACCTTTAGAAATTTCTAGTGATTTACGGAAATCCATCGATTCTGGCTATGAAGTAATTATGACTAGTACTGTCTTTAGTGCCGCTTTTCAACTGTGCTAATCATGAACTGTAAGGATTAGTTATTAATGAGCACCTTTGTGAATACTGGGAATAATAATACCTGGTGTTGTTCAGATTAGTGTTCTTAGTCCTTGAAAATAAGTTTGTTACTAATGCAGATGTTTATGGAATCTATTCCTCCAAACACAGACCTTTTAATTGAAAATATTCCTTCAAAAGCATTCTGGCACTTTATAATTCTGAGTGTCCTTCTTGATGGTAAATTAACTTTCGAAAATTATTTTATTGTCATGTTTCAAGTATTGTTCTCCTGTTTGGTTTTCAGCAGTTGAATATCTAGAATTGTTGAACAAGAACTTATGATCTAATAGATGCCTTATCACCGATTTGATTATTTCAATGAATCTACTGCGCATGATGCTTATTTTTTCCTATAATATAGGCCATGATTTGCCTTCTGATCTTCCCAGACTATGCCACCCATCAAATATGAATAGGTAACCAGTCAATACAAATCGTATTGGGCTTTCTATAGTAAGGTTCGAACAAATTTTTAATCAGGTTGTGATCAAATTTTGGAAAGGTCTTTCTAATCAAGCACTGGAATCTAACACCTCCTTGTTAATCAACTTTATATAATTCTCGTTTCACAGTTTATCAGTTATCTATATAAAATTGGTATTTATCTTTTATTTGTTTTAGAATTGATTAGTCTTTTATAACTTGTTTTTATTTCCTCAGTTTTTTTGTTCTAGTCGTGACCAATTACTTTGGTGCCCCAAAAGGTCGGATACAAAAAAAAAAAAAAAAATTCCAATACATTTTAAACCTACGAAATTCTGAAAAATATGCAAAAAACAGTAAATCCAATAAGTAACCAAAAATGACAAATTACAAACAGACTATATGAGATCTGTATAAGGGCTTTTGAATTACCCCAGTGGAGGATATACATCGAAGAATTGGCTCAATGTTACTCGTTCTGATTGTATAGGGATCTAAGCCTTGCTGGCCTTCCA
>NC_090733.1:122339648-122342148 GCF_036898095.1 Palaemon carinicauda | reverse complement strand
TACAGAGGAGAAAAGCAGACATGAATTTTCAGGTTCGTTTTAGTGCGAGGGGAGAGCGAAGATACAAGCACAAAATGAACTATGTACGATCGTGTGACACACGGTTGGTACATGGCTCCCTCTCTAAAAATGACATACTGTACATGTTAAATAGGGCGCCCTGATCTAGAGAGGCGAACTGTAGGCGGGTCATCTGGCAGAAGATAAGCAGGTTTTAGATGATTAATGGAGACCCAGTCTTCTTTGCCACGAATGTTTAGTAGGAATGCTTTCGGACTGCGGCGGATCACAAGGAAAGGGCCCGTGTAAGGGGGTGTTAGCGGTGGCTTGCTAGTGTCGTTGCGCAGGAAGACATGCGTTGCAGAGTGTAAGTCTGTTGGTATGTGATGCTTCGCTGGGGGCTTGTAAGTCTGGTGGCATGGAGTAAATTTTCCCACGACGTGACGTGTGCGCTGGAGATCGTCGGAGGATGTTGTAGAAGGAAAAAATTCGGCAGGGACGACCAACAGATCGCCATACACCATTTCAGCTGCCGAGACGTCGAGGGCGTCTTTAGGAGTGGTCCTTAGTCCCAGGAGGACCCAGGGAAGCTGAGTAAACCAGTTGGAATCCTTGCAGTGGAACATCAAAGCTGCTTTGAGGGTGCGATGAAAACATTCAACCATTCCATTGGCCGCAGGGTTGTAGGCCGTTGTCTAATGTACGGTGATGCCCAAGAGATTCGCTAATGATGTCCACAATTGAGAGGTGAAAGTGGTTCCCCTGTCAGAAGTAATATGCTCAGGGATACCAAATCTTGCAATCCATCCAGAGAGTAAGGCAGATGTACATGAGACGGACGTTACAGTTTCCATGGGAATGGCTTCAGGCCAACGAGTAGAGCGGTCAATGACGGTAAACAGGTAACAATGTCCTTGTGATGTGGGTAGGGGGCCCACGACGTTGACGTGAATGTGGGCAAAACGACGCTGAGGTTGAGGAAAGGTGCCCACTCCAGAATCCGTGTGTCGATGTACTTTGGAAGTTTGGCAAGAAGTACAGGTGCGGACCCAATCCTTAGCATCCTTAGAAATGCCGTGCCAAATGAACTTTGCCTTCAGCAGCTGTGCAGTAGAACGGCACGAGGGATGTGAAAGGCCATGAATGAAATCAAACACCTACCGTCGCATGGGAGCAGGAATCCAAGGTCGCGGTCTACCAGTACTGACGTCACAGAGGAGGGTGGTGTTGGAGTCTTCAAGGGGAAAGTCTTCCCAACGGAGGGACGTGCAGGATGTCCTACATGCTTGATACTCTGGATCCTGTCGTTGGGCTTCAGCCAGGGCGTTGTAATCCAATCCCAGTTGAACGGCAGCCAACGTGTTTCTTGACAGGGCATCGGCAACGGGATTCATTTTCCCAGGGACGTATTGAAGGGTGCAATTGTATTCAGCCACGGCGGACAGATGTCGGCGTTGCCGGGCGGACCAGGCGTCAGACTGTCGAGTAAAGGCGTGCACCAGAGGCATGTGGTCTGTGCGAATGACGAAGGGCGTACCTTCTAAGAAATGGCGAAAGTGACGGACAGCCAAGTGCACCGCCAGCAATTCTCGATCGAAGGTAGAATAACCCGATTCTGCCTTGGACAGTTTTCTGCTAAAGGATGCCAATGGGCGGGGCGAGCCGTTGACCACCTGCTCGAGTACTGCACCTATAGCGACGTCGCTGGCATCGGTGGAGAGAAGGAGAGGGGCATGTGGGATAGGAAAAGTGAGAGCCGCAGCAGTTGATAGGGCCTTCTTTGCATTGCAGAAGGCTGCATCTTGAAGGGGACCCCACTTCAGGTCCTTTGGCTTGCCCTTGAGGGAGTCGTAGAGGGGAGCAAGAGTGGCGGCAATGGCTGGCAGAAAACGGTGATAATAGTTTATCATGTCCAAGAATTCCTGCAGAGCTTTGACGGTCGAGGGCACGGGGAAGTCCTGAACGGCTGCTACCTTCTCAGGGAAGGGGTGGACTCCTTCAGGAGTGATGCGGTGCCCTAAGAACGACACTTCGTTGGCGCCAAAGGTACACTTGTCGTACCGGACTACAAGGCCGTTTTGTTGCAGGCGGTCGAGCACTATGTGCAGGTGACGGAGGTGTTCCTCTTTTGAGGAGGAGAACAGAAGTATGTCGTCCACATAACACACACAGAAAGGGAGGTCCCCTAAGATGCCATCCATGAGACGTTGAAACGTGGCCCCAGCATTACGAAGGCCAAAACAGGAGTAATTGAAGGTGTATGTACCAAACGGGGTGGTGATGGCAGTCTTGGGGATGTCTTCTGGGTTCATAGGCACCTGATAATACCCCTTCAGGAGATCGAGCGTAGAGAAAAACTTTGCTTTGTGCAGGTAGGTGGTCACGTCGGCAATGTTTGGGAGGGGGTAGTGATCCGGTTCTGTTTGCATGTTCAGGCGCCTGTAATCCCTGCACAGACGGAGGGAGCCGTCTTTCTTCAGAACAATGTGTAAGGGTGACG
>NC_090733.1:122332148-122334648 GCF_036898095.1 Palaemon carinicauda | reverse complement strand
TGCAATTCACAAAAGTGAAAAGAATAAAAAATAGAGGAACTGAGATGAAGAAGCAAAATAAAAAGTAAAAATTACGTCAGAGAAATTAAGGTATACTGACACGGCACTTTAAAGCACCACCGGAGCAAGAGTATCAGTAAACATATGCAAAGGTAATACATTAGCTCAAGCAGTAAGTATTGGTACAGTACAAACAGGTGTTGCCTCAACATTTAATTATTTACCTTCATAGAAGGGGTGGGGGTACATGAGGAGGGTATACAGCAACGGGGGATACATGAAGGGGGGATACATGAAATGGGGGATACATGAAAGGGGGGGATACATTAAGGGGGGTAAGTGGCCATGGAGGTAGTAGATAAGCAAGAACACATTCGTAGGGTGAAGTGGACCGTGTGAAAAGGACTGAGCTCGGTGTTGGCAAGTTTACAATATCAGGTAACTCTACCTAATCATCGCTGCAACATTTCAGGAGCTGCCGTTATGTCCTCCGCGTTAGAATTGCCGAGCTCAAGCGAATATAATATCTCAAAAGATGAAAATTAACTTTACATTTGCATAAAAGCTAGGATATATCGAATCCTCTCTTTTTGGATTTGCTACAATAGCGCTTTTGAAAGATATTCAAATGAATTTTTTTTTTTCAAAAGATTGAAAATATGCGAATTAAAATATCAGTTCTATGACAAAAAAAAAAAAAAAACCTCGATAGGAGATTATGAAATGTTCGTTACAAGCAAGATAACACAGTATCAAGTTTTATAAACAGACTATTGGTCAGGACAAAAATACTTTCATCCGTGAGTATTAGATTTTGAAGACATTTGGGCAGTTTTTTTACACCAGAATCATCTATAAAAATCTGATGAATGTAAAAATTTTTAAAGCATTACAACATCGCATATAATACTACTGAAATTAATGGTTACAATAGTACTACCGTGGTTTTTCCAGCAATGAGTGTACATGCAGGGGATATCACAAAGTGATGTAACCTTTCAAAACCTAATTTAACTTACATCCTTGCCTGGGGAGGGGAGGAGTCACATCCGAACCTTTGCCATCAATTCTATTTCACCTGTACACTCTATCCAGAACACTTAACATTGAACTACTCTAGCTTCAAAACAATCATTATCACAAAAATTGAATTACAATAATTTCCATTGCATATATCGGCCTCGTGGCGCAATGGTAGCGCGTCTGACTCCAGATCAGAAGGCTGGGTGTTCGAGTCACTCCGGGGTCATTAAAAGTGATAATTTTCAAACTCCCAAAACATCCAGATTCACCAAAGCTTTTATCAAAATACTGATAAGCTACATGTGAAGAGAAGCATGTGTTGGATGCAAACACAATTCCAAATACTACTCATGTTCTTTGGATATCTCGTATGTCCTGCAGGGCACAGGCTTTTCAGAGTGTTGCAGAACAAGAAAAACAGTCCCTAACGTAATGTAACCCAAAACGGGAGGATCAAACCACAAAAGTTATGGAATGGCCTAAGATTTTAGAATACTGCAAGGAGGTCAACACAGCGTACAACACCTGAAATGACTCTTCTTTTACGGACAGAAAACTCTTAAGGATAAAGAGGACTCTCAAATTTAAAATCTACATAAAGATATTGAAATTATGAAAAAAATCTTAATGTATATTGTACTTTTATCCATCAGATTTTACAGTAATTTTCAAAAAGAAATTTCAAAAGGAATAGGTTGAATTCTTAAAAATTGGATATAAAAGTATAATCATAGGATAATTAACAACTATTTGCAACATTTTCACAGGCCTCGTGGCGCAATGGTAGCGCGTCTGACTCCAGATCAGAAGGCTGGGTGTTCGAGTCACTCCGGGGTCAATAAAAAAATAAGAGATAATTTTCAAACTCACAAACCCTCCAGAGTCACATAAGTTTCGGTCAGAATACTGGTAAGATACATGTGAAGGGAAGCATGTATTGGATCCATCCACACAATTGAGAGATGCTACTCTTGTTCTTTGGAAATCTCGTAGGTCCTGCAGTGCTCTGGGATTTTCAGTGTTGCAGAACAAGGTGAATAGTCCTTAAGGTAATGTAACCCAAAAGAGGGGAGGATCAATCCAAAGAAGCTATGGAAGATCTTAGAATACTGCAAGGAGATCAACACAGCGTACTGCAGCTAAATGTACTACTTGAAATGACTTTTATAGACAGCAAAATCTTAAGGAAAAGAAGACTTTCAAATTCAGAATCTAAATAAAAATATTGAAATTAGGAAAAAAATCTTAATGTATTTCGTACTTTTACCCAACAAATTTTACAGAAATTCTAAAAAGATATTTCAACATAAAAAAGTAGTCTTAAAAATTGCGCATAAAACTATAATCAACAATTAACAATTATTTTCATCATTATCACAGGCTTCGTGGCGCAATGGTAGCGCGTCTGACTCCAGATCAGAAGGCTGGGTGTTCGAGTCACTCCGAGGTCATTAAAGGGATAATTTTCAAACTCCCA
>NC_090733.1:122322148-122324648 GCF_036898095.1 Palaemon carinicauda | reverse complement strand
CTCTCTCTCTCTCTCTCTCTCTCTCTCTCAATTAAATAAGGAAAGGGGAGAGGTAAAAGAATATATTGTCATTATACAGATTTTTTCTTTGATGATTATGAGGAAGTAGGGATAAATCCATTGATTTAATTGCCACGCACTGGCACGCATCCTCCCGCATCGTCCCTAAGTAGGGAAAAATCCATTGATTTAATAGCCACGCACTAGCACGCATCCTACCGCATCGTCCAGCACTGTTCAGACGCGTTCACTCCAGTTCATGCATCGTTCACGACTAGTTCACGCCAATTTTGTCGTGACAATGCATGCCACAAATTTTGAACATTTCAAAATTCTCAGCACGCATGCCACGCACTGTTCACGTCAAGTTCACGCATCGTTCACAACACAATGCGTGCCAGTGCGTGCCACAAATGCGTGCAAGTGTCAGGGGGGCTTAATGACTTGGATGAACAGATGGGAAAGTGTGAACTCAATTTCATATCAAGACATTTGGAATTGTCAATTTGGACCGAACGCTCCTGTGATTGAGCTTAGTAGCATGTATCCAACTCAGCATCAAGATGCAACTGGAAACCCAAGCTCACCGAGTCACCCGAGTGAGATAATTTGACAGAAAATGACCACAAATTATGACCCTGGTGAATCTCAAAGTTCTATACAAGAAGTATAGAACTTCATGTGACACCGCTGATGACTGCCGTTGATTACGATGATGGGTATGAGGATAGTTCTGAAGACAATACAGATTCGGATGATGATACCTCAGTGACTGACATTTGTGAAAGTCTGAGCTCTGACAGATGTAGTGATCTTGACATTTCATATTGAGGAAAAATAGGACCTGGAAAGAGACAAAATAGAGAGCTTTCGCAAGTGCTCAGTTAGGGCAATAATGTAAAAGCTCACTGATATTTGACATCATGGACATTTGTACCCATTTTCAAGACTATATCAGATACAATCATTGTATGATTATGTTAGGAATACACCTGTTCTTCACAAATTTGTTTTTAATATTTGTAGAATCAAGTGTGAATGCAAATTCATTCACATTTGGTAACATTGGTAGTCTTGTAGGTGTCACAGGTGTCGCTTTGCATCCATCAACATGCATTATAACCATGATGTAGTAGCCTGTGGTTCAAAAAGATGACAAATTCGGATTCCTTGCCCCTGAAAACCTGGGGGTAGAGACCAATATTATTGTCATAGCCCATCTAGAACTGGAGTTATCGCAATCCGTAAGTTGGTGGGCCGACTCCGGCGGCCATCTTGGATTTCGCCAGGATAAATCAATTTTTTTCGGAATTTAAACCAAAGGGTCATATTCCTCTGCCTAAAAATAGCTATTCTGGGAGAAAAAAACATCTTGATAGCTAAACCCAACGCCGTGAAAAAATATTTTGTGATTTTTGGCGGCCATTTTGGATTTTGGCCGCCATCTTGAATTCTGGGCAAAATTTCAGATGGCCCAAAAGCTTATTTGAATCAGCATGGTTCAAAGTATCAGAATCAGTTTAGAAAACCTTGACCCCAAAAAAGGGCAGTTTTTGCCTGGCTCCGACCTGTCTACAGAGTGATATCTCACATATGGTTCAGTGAACGTAGTAACTAAAATGAGGTAGGAGCAATTAGATTCGTAAAGCTTACACACACATACGTATAGATATACTATAAACTTACTGAAAATATGTATAACTTGGACAAAATTTGCCTAAAAATGGCACTTGTTCTATGCAACAATCAATATTTGTCTTTTCCCATAATAAAATCTAAAAAGATCAAGATTAATCTTTTTTTTTTTATACTTCGCTTCAAAGTAGCTGAACTTAGGAAAACATAAGTCAATTAATTATATGTGACATGCTTATGTTGATGTGTACGAAAAATTTGAGTATAAATCATGTTCATATTATATATATATATATATATATATATATATATATATATATATATATATATATATATATATATATATATATATATATATATATGTATATATATATATATATATATATATATATATATATATATATATATATATATATATATATATATATATATGCCCACTGTGGATGCGGGGGCATGAAAACAATTAGAATAGCACCAACGTTATCCCTGCGTGTCGTAAGAGGCGACTAAAAGGGACGGGACAAGGAGATTGGGAACCCCCTCTCCTGTATCTATAATCCTGTGAGACATTGACAAAGAGATGGAGCTGGGGGGAGAGTGACTGCTCCCCGCACTCTAGTTTTGGGGTGTTTGACTGTGCGTGGATGTAGTACGATAGAGAGTAAAAGATGTGAGATTGGAAGTATGTTTAGGAATAGAAGGATGGATGTATTGGCTTTGTGTGAGACAAAGATAAAAGGGAAGGGTGAAGTGATGTTTGGTGAAATGTCTGGAGAGTGTCTGGGATTGAAAGGGGAAGAGAGAGAGAGGGTGTGGCTTTATTGCTGAGTGAATGGATGACAGGTAAAGTAGTGGAATGGAAGGA
>NC_090733.1:122302148-122312148 GCF_036898095.1 Palaemon carinicauda | reverse complement strand
TCTATGTAAATGTGTTTGTGGTAGCTCAAGTCCCACTGATTACCGCCCAATTTCCATAACTCCCATAATATCTAAAGTTTTTGAACGTCTTCTGGCAAAACGTCTTAATAGGTTTGCTGATGGTAATCATCTCTTCCCCAGTTTGCAATTTGGTTTTCGTAAAGGCCTTGGAGCATGTGATGCCCTTCTTACAATCTCCAATGCTGTACAGAAATCCCTTGATTGTGGTCGGGAAGTTCGTATGATTGGCCTTGATTTTAGTGCTGCCTTTGACCGTGTTAATCATGAGGCCCTTGTTTTCAAACTGAAACAGTTGGGAGTGGGTGGGTCGTTTCTTAGCATTATTATTGATTTTTTAAGTAATAGATCTCAAAGAGTTGTTGTTGATGGGCACCATAGTGATTATAGGAATGTGATATCCGGTGTTCCACAGGGTAGTGTTCTTGGCCCATTACTTTTCATACTATATACACATGACATGTGGTTTGGCCTAGAAAACAAGCTTGTTGCATATGCAGATGATGCTACTCTCTTTGCATCAATTCCATCCCCTGAATGTAGATCTAGGGTTGGTGAATCCCTTAATAGAGATTTAGCTAGAATTAGTGCATGGTGCAAATTATGGGGTATGAAGTTGAATCCTAACAAAACTCAAAGTATGATTGTAAGTAGGTCAAGGACGGTGGTTCCTCAACATCCGGATCTCAGTATTGATAATGTTTCTTTAAATATGTATGACTCTTTCAAAATTTTAGGTGTGATTCTCGACAGTAAATTTACTTTTGAGAAACATATAAGGTCTGTGTCTTCTTCAATTTCACAAAAAATAGGCTTATTGAGAAAGTCTTTCAAGATTTTCGGTGATCAATCTATTCTGAAGAAGTGTTTTAATTCTTTCATTCTACCTTGTTTTGAGTATTGTTCTCCTGTCTGGTCTTCAGCTGCTGATTCTCATCTTAATTTGTTGGACAGAAACTTACGGTCTATTAAATTTCTTATTCCTGATCTAGATATTAATCTCTGGCACCGTCGTTCAATTAGTTCATTATGTATGTTGCATAAGATTTTTCACAACTCTGACCATCCTTTACATTCAGATCTCCCTGGACAATTCTATCCTGTTCGTAATACTAGGCAGGCAGTTAATTCTAATAGCCAGGCCTTCTCCATAACGAGGCTCAATACTACGCAGTACTCTAGAAGTTTTATTCCAGCTGTGACCAAGTTGTGGAATGATCTTCCTAATCGGGTGGTTGAATCAGTAGAACTTCAAAAGTTCAAAGTTGGAGCAAATGCTTTTTTGTTGACCAGGCGGACATAGTCTTTTTATAGTTTATTTATGACATATTTGTTTTTGATGTTGTTGATAGTTTATTATATGACATGTCTGTTTTGACGTTGTTTCTTATTTTAGAATGATTTATTGTTAATTTGTTCTCTTCATTTATTTATTTCCTTATTTCCTTTCCTCACTGGGCTATTTTTCCCTGTTGGAGCCCCTGGGCTTATAGCATCTTGCTTTTCCAACTAGGGTTGTAGCTTGGATAGTAATAATAATAATAATAATAATACTACCCCCCCCCGCTAGTTAGCGAGGGGGTAGGGAGGGGTAGCTTGCTACCCCTCCACCCCTCACACACCTGTGAATACTTCACTTTGCTTAGAGGTAGGACTTCAAAGGGGGACAGGGCTGGCGGGCAAGTTTGATTAAATAGCTAGGGTTTGTATAGTTAGGAAAAATACAAATTATCTACGAATTTGTCATTTGTTCCGTAACTGAAATAAAAACCACGCTGTTTAATATGGGTGACTTAACCCTTAGGTAGGGTGGTAAGTCCCAGCCGGTGTGGCTTTTGGCTTTTTGCCCGGGGACTCAGTATCTGATTGTGACAGTACTCAACGATTAAGAGTCCCTCAGCCTCGCAAGTGCCTTACTCTGCAAGGACCGCGGCCTACGTAAGCTTGTGTGAGAAGGAATGAAGTGTGACTCGTCCTAGGAAGTTGACCTGAAGTCCTTTAGATGGAATTCCAGGATAGGACGCTCCCAATACCACTTCGTAATGGTATGGGGACGTGACAATATTATCCTAATATTAGGAACACAAGGAAACATGGTT
Organism: Palaemon carinicauda; assembly: GCF_036898095.1. NCBI lineage: Eukaryota > Metazoa > Arthropoda > Malacostraca > Decapoda > Palaemonidae > Palaemon > Palaemon carinicauda. Next base: position 122,310,031 of record NC_090733.1, on the reverse strand, counting down.
TACCTGCAGTGGTTTGAGGTCAGCTGTGCAGAGGACCCAGGATGCTGCTTTCCCAAAGAGAGGGGATAATGAAGAAAAGAATAAGGGGCAGGCATACCTTTTCATTCATGCAGACTAAAACCGGGTAACAATGCCCTCAACCCTCTGCTACTTGTCCATTAAGGAGCCTGAGGTTTAAACCAGCTGTTGTGCAGCCACCACAGGGCCGATAGAGAACGTATCGAGCCTCCTGTGGGTCACGTCTTGCAGGTAGTGGGCTGTGAAGGTCGTCTGACGCTTCCAAACCCCTGCTTGTAAAACCTGCATCACTGAGCAGTTCTTCTTGAATGCCAGAGATGTAGCAATGCCCCTAACATCGTGTGCTCTAGGGCGACGTGACGGAGGAGGGTCAAGATTCAGAGAATGATGGATAACCCTGTGAATCCATGCAGAGATAGTGTTCTTAGTGACCCTCCTCTTCGTCCTGCCGGTGCTCACAAACAGTGCCTGAACCCGCGGACGAATTGCAGCTGTTCTCTTAAGATAGAGCCTCAGACTCCTTACTAGGCACATTAGGAGATGGTCTGGGTCATCTATTACAGAACGAAGACTCGAAATCTGGAAAGAGTCGAACCGAGGGTCCGGCACTCCTGGATTTTGAGTCTTAGCAACAAACTCAGGGATGAATCTGAACGTTACCTCCCCCCATCCCCTTGAATGGGCGATGTCATATGAGAGACCATGAAGTTCCCCGACTCGCTTGGCCGAGGCCAAAACAAGTAGGAACACCGTCTTCCACGTCAGGTGGCGATCAGAAGCCTGGCGTAATGGTTCGAAGGGAGGCCTCTTTAGAGGCCTGAGAACTCAAACCACGTTCCACGGAGGAGGTCTCACTTCCGACAGAGGGCAGGTAAGTTCATAACTTCATATGAGTAGAGAAAGTTTCAGCTTAGAAGAAATGTCTCTGCCGAGACCGAAAGGCGCATTTCCTCCCGCAAATACATGAGAAACTCCGCTATTGCTGGAATAGTGGCATCGAGTGGAGAGATACCCCTTCCACGACACCAACCACAGAAAACTCTCCACTTCGCCTGGTAGACCCCTGCGGATGACTTTTGCAGGTGTCCAGACATCCTTTCAGCAACTTCTTGCTAAAAGCCTCTCTCTGTTAGGAGATGCTGGATAGTCTCCAGGCGTGAAGTCGCAGCGAAGCTACGGCTTTGTGAAAGATGTTGGCGTGTGGTTGCTTGAGTAGCTCGTGTCGTGGAGGAAGCTCTCTCGGGAGTTCCGTCAGGAGCTGCAGAAGGTCCGGAAACCACTCTGCATGATGCCATAGCGGAGCTATTAAGGTCATTGAAAGGTTGACCGATATACTGGTCTTGTTGAGTACCCTCCTCATCAGACAGAACGGGGGAAAGGCGTATACGTCGATGTTGTCCCACCGTTGTTGGAAGGCATCTTGCCAGAGTGACTAGGGGTCCGAGACTTGGGAGCAGTACAGCGGAACCTTGAAATTCAGAGCGGTCGCGAACAGATCCACCATCGGGAACCCCACAAAGTCAGGACTTTGTTGGCTACTAGACGATCCAAAGACCACTCGGAACTCACTTTCTGAGAAGCCCTGCTCAGACTGTCGGCGAGCACATATCTCTTGCCTGGAATGAAACGAGCTGATAGTGGAATCGAGTGGACTTGGGTCCATCTCAGTATCTCTACTGCAAGATGGGATAGCTGCTCTGAAAAGGTACCTCCCTGCTTGTTGATGTAAGCCACTACCGTGGTGTTGTCGCTCATCACCACCACGGAGTGACCCGCCAGGTATCGTTGGAACTGTTGAAGTGCCAGGAATACGGCCTTCATTTCTAACAGATTTATGTAGAGGCACCTTTTCTGATTCTGACTACAGGCCTAAGGTCCTGTGGTTCAGAACGTGGGCCCCCACCCTTTCTTTGAGGCGTCCGAGAACAGCAACAAATTCAGGGGGAGGACAAGAAGATCCACTCCCTTTCGTAGGTTCTCGTCTGTCACCCACCACTGAAGGTCCGTCCATTCCGCGGGACCCATAGGGACCAGGACGTCCGGGGAATCGTGTCCTTGATTCCACCGGGACTTGAGCCGCCATTGTAGGGATCTTATCCTGAGGCGGCCGTTCGGAACTAGACGGGCCAGGGAAGAAAGGTGACCGAGGAGACGTAACCACGATTGGGCTGGGAGTTCTTCTTGTCTGAGGAAAGGGTCTGCGACCCTCCTCAACCTTGCTATCCTGTCGTCTGATGGGAAGGCTTTGTGGAGATTGGTGTCCAAGATCATGCCTAGATATACCAGTCGAGTTGGAAGCAGAGAAGACTTCTCGAGGTTTACCATGATCCCTAGATCTTGGCAAACCTCCAGAAGCTTGTCTCGGTGTCAAAGAAGGGTCGACTCCGACTCTGCCAGGATCAGCCAGTCGTCCAGATAACAGAGGAGACGGATGCCGATCCTGTGTGCCCATGAAGAAATCAGCGTGAACATTCTGCTGTGGAGAGACCGAAACACAGCACCTTGAACTGGTAGATCTTGTTGTCTAGGCTGAATCTTAAGTACTTCCTAGAAGACGGATGGACTGGGATCTGGAAGTATGAGTCCTTCAGGTCCAGTGTACACATGAAGTCTTGTGGTCTCAATGTAAGTCGGACCGTGTCTGCCGTCTCCATGGTGAACGGAGTTTGTTTGACAAACTTGTTCAGAGCTGAGAGGTCGATGACTGGTCTCCAGACGCCTTCTTTACAAGAAAGAGTCGACTGAAGAAGCCTGGGGAACCGTCGACAACCTCCTGGAGAGCGTCCTTCTTCAGCATGGTCTCGACTTCTGCCCATAGGGCTTGCCCCTTTGCTGATCCCATGGCAAAGGAGCTCAACGACACTGGATCCGCTGTCAGGGGAGGTAGAGATGTTGTGAATGGGACGCGATATTCCTGACTGATTACGGAAATCGTCCAGGAATCGGCCCCGAGTTGCTGCCACCTGATTGCGCAACTTTTTAGGCATCCCCCCATGCAGGGGGACTGCCAACCCTAGCATTTGCGGCCACGGCCGCTCCCTCTAGGATTTTTACCTTCCCTGGAGGACTTTTTGCCTTTCCTGTCTTTGGCCGGAAAGGGCTTCGACACCGTTACCTTTGCTGCCACTGCCGGTTTCGACGTCTTGGAAGGGCGAGGTTGTTGAGGTGCTGGAGGTTTATAAGGCTTTGTTGTAAGAGCCACATGAAGGAGAGAGTCCTGGTTAGACTCCCTCCACCTCTCAGCTGCCTGTTCCATGTCTTTAGGCTCGAACACATTCTTTCCCAAGAGGGAAGAATGTCTGAGCCTGCTGACCTTGACGGCTGGGACCTTCCTGTGGAACCTTTCTGCACCCGCATCACGTCGTTTCAGGATAGAGTTGGCCCACAAGTTCGAAACTTGGTGGGCCAGAAACTCAATGGTGCAGGTGCCCGAAAGGAGATAGGTCTCCACGGCCTTCTTGGTGCTTTCCTTGGACAGGTCCTCGGATCGCAACAGGATGCCAAGAGATCCCAGCCAGATGTCCAGCCACAAAGTAGCCTGCATGGCACACTTTGCAACCTTCTCCTGACTTAGGATCTCTGTAGCCGAGAAAGACACCTGCCGCCTAGAGAGCCTATCTAGAGGGACTCCCTTGGCAAGCTATTCCACAGAGTGGTGCACGGGAAGAGCTAAGCAAGACTCCTTCATGATCTCAAAATACCTCCCCTGGTGGATACGAGGAGGAGGGAGGAGCTTGAAGCCAGCATTGGAACGGCTTGAGGCGGCGAGCTCGGAGAGCTGGCCCTCAACCTCATCCCTGGCACTCTTTACCCCTTGGGACCAGGGCAAAGCAGCACTGGCCTTAGCAGGCTTCTGGGTGCCAAAGACTCGGTCCAGGACAGTGTCCTTGCCCTCACGAGGGGCACTCTCAGGGTCCGGGAACCCGTTGAGATGCCTCATCAGGGTCAAAACCTGCCAGAAGGCATGCTCTGACTCCTGTGGCTCTCCTCCTGGGGAATTGGCAGCAGTCTCCAGTCACCAAAGGCTCTTCTTGGGGGGACACGTGGACGTTCTCCGCGGGTCTTGTTGGCTCTGGACGGATCCTCGAGGATGACTTGGGGATGGTCTTGGAATACTTCCCTTCCCTCCTGGGACGAATACAGGTCTCCAACAATGAAGTCTGAGGGCTCCTCTCCGCCCCAACCCTGGACGATCCTTCTGCGCGAGGTGGGTTTTCTCCCATTGGTGCGATGGGAGAACGCCTCACCTCTGTAGACTCTCCCAAGGACGGAAAGTCTTCGTACACAGGAGAGGGAGAGAAAGTCTGGGGGGGGGGAGGAGCCTGCCTCAAGGATTTCCTACGAGCCAGCTTGGCCCTGGGAGAAGTCACCACGACTTCTACTCCTCTCTTCGTCTCCAGTGGAATCGGAGCTGCCATTGATTTGAGGCCCATCTCAGCAAAGGCAGGTTTGACAGCCTGCACGACAGCTCTCATGAGGGACCTGAACCATGGTTGCTTACTGACAGCTGCACTAGGCAGAGGGTGCGCAGAAGGGTTTGCATGCGCTAGCGCGCGTAGGTCATTGCTCGCGGGCGCGTGGGCGTGCAAGATCTCGAAGTCCTCTAGCAGGGCGCACAGCAGGGGCTGCAGCAGGTGCACGCAACGGCGCGCAGGCGAGGGCTGACAAGTAGGCGAGGTCCGCAGGAGATCGCTGATGGGAAGGAGAAGATAGGATCTTCCCTCCTTTGCCCAGATCCAAAGATCGTGGGCGCGCAGGCGAGCGCTGGCGCGCAGGCGAGCGCTGGCGCGCAGGCGAGCGCTGGCGCGCAGGCAAGCGCTGGCGCGCAGGCGAACGCTGAGGCGCAGGTGAGGAGAGCTGGCGAGCTGGAGATCGTGGGCGCGCATGGGCCGCATCAGGATGAAGGCGCGTAGTTGTGCGCTGGCGAGAAGATCGCTGGCGTACAGGAAATCTCTGGCACGCAGGTGAGCGCTGGCGAGCAGGAGAGCGCTGGCGCGTAGACTCTGCCTTTGGAGATCGCTGGCGCTTAGGCTCTGCCATTGGAGATCGCTGGCGCACAGGTGAGCGCTGGTGTGCATGTGAGCTCTGGCGAGTAGACTTGGATGACAGGAGATCGCTGGCGCGTTGTCCCTGGCACAGGATGACTCTGAAGTGAAGTCTCAGGAACAGCAGGCGAGCGCAGGTGCGCAGGAGAACGTGGACGCGCAGGGGATACCTGGCGCCTAAGGGACTTCCTCACAGTGTGAAAAAACCCCTTTAGCCCCAAAGGGACCGGTGCCCGCTGGATAACTGGGTGCGTGGGCGCCCACAGCGCGTCAGCGGCCAGGAACGGAGACGGCAGGTCCAAAGGTCTGGCAGGCGCAGGAGATTGTGAACGATCAGAAGAGAGGTCCAATGATGCAGCTGTAACGGTCGTTGCACGGCTAGGAGAATCCTCTGCGGGGGATTGAGAGGACGAGAACCGAAGAGGCGCCTCCTAACTCCCTTGTGGGGAGAAGGAAGGCCTCTACGGCGAAGAGGAGGGCAAGCCTTACGTCTAATACGTCCTATGGGGGCAGCAGGCAGACCATCATCAGTCCTCCGAAGAGGAGTCTCTGTTAGTGAACTCCCCGAGGGGAGGATCACCTGCAGGAGAGACCGTTGGACTTAGCTTCTCCCTCGAAGGATGTTCAAAGGGGGGGGGGGGAACTAAGCCTTCAGCTACATCAACCAAAGCAGAGGTTTGACCTAACTCGTTGAAAGCCTCTGGCACAACAACGTCGAAGATAAACAGAGGGTCGACCTCCGCTACCGCCGGCGACTGTTTGACAGCAGCCCCCAACCTGATTATGTCAAACAGAGCTTCCTCTGAGGGCGAACCCTGAATCCCCAAGGAAGCCCAAAGCTGCAACAAATCATTGTTAGACACGTTATCAGAAATATCCTCCCCCGGGGGAGGAGGAAGAGCTGCCTTATTATGGGAGGCAACTCCCTCTCCCAAACCCTGAGGTTGGTCAACATATGTACAGCTTATGCTACCACTCGACGGCCTTTCGGAAAAGACCGATCGAGTGGGAGCTTCGGAGGAGGTTCGGGCTATGGAAGAAGAGTCCTTGGGATTTTCTTTCTTCAAGGAAACCCTCGAAGGAGAAAGATCCCGTTTGGACTTCTTCCGGCGCCGGGAAAACCTCTCCCACTGGGAGGTAGACCACTCCCTACACTCCCCACACACTTTGTCTGTCTCACCGTTGGCCCCTGCAAAAAGGACATATGGTGTGAGGGTCCGTGTCGACAGCCGACATATAAGTACCACAAGGGCGGTCAGGTAATCCAGGACACTTCCGCATGGTAGAGGCCAACTGCCAAACACACTGAAAAGAAAAAGCAAAACAAGATCAAAGGCTGTCAAAACGAGGGTGGGACCAGACACGTCTGTTCATCACCCGAGCCAAAAGTAAAGTGAGCTCTTCACAGGTGTGTGAGGGGGGGAGGGGTAGCAAGCTACCCCTCCCTACCCCCTCACTAACTAGGAGGGGGTAGTAATCCCTCGTTAAAATTCTAATGGCTTGTCATTTCAGCTACACCAAAAGTAATACCCATATTAAATAGCGTGGTTTGTATTTCAGTTACGGAACAAATATATATAATATATAATATTACATATAGTATATATATATACATATTATATATATAATATATGTGTATATATATACATTATATAAATATATATATATATATATATACATATATATATATTCCATATAAGATAATTTACGTTGAAAATGAAGATGCAAACTGTTGAAAGGTACCAGAATTGTTAATGGAATGTGGTTTTCAGGGGAAAAGTTATTAGGATCAAGTAAAAAATAATGTGCGCATTCGGGGCCTACAAGCTTATGATTCCTCACATTTAGCAAGTAAGGAACATGGGGTACGTTTCATTCCTTCTAAAATAGTAAACGTAAGTCTTTAAATCAAGGTATCTAGCTCTAAAAAGTCCCGATGTCTAAGAAAGTTCCACGCAAGTTGGTGTACATTCACTCATTTTTTTTATAATAATCAATAAAAATCTAATCTGGTAACACTAATATTCTAATTTTTTTCATGAACTATATTTGTCAAATCCAATGACTTTCATACACAGATACGCAAGCGTGAAGTCAATTTCATACTGACATTTGGATTTAAGAATTTGGACCGAACGCCAGTATGATAGACCTTGGCATGCTGCACCTCAGCATCCAGATGCAACCTCACCGAGTCACCCGAGTGAGATAATTTGACAGAAAATGACCACAATTTATGACCCAGCCTTCTGATCTGGAGTCAGACGCGCTACCATTGCGCCATAGGGCCGATTCCTCATTCTCGTCATGGAGTAACTGATCATGGTTGAATCAACTAACACAGAGTGATATCTCACATTTGCTTCAGAGAACGTAGTAACTAAAATGATGTAGGAACAATTGGATTCGTAAAGCTTACACACACATACGTATAGATATAATATATGCTTATTGAAAATATGTGACCTAGATAAAATTTGCACAAAAATGGCGCTTGTTCTATTCAACAATCAAAATTTGTCTTTCCCCATAATAAAATCTAAAAAGATCAAGATTAATCTTTTATAGTTCATTTCAAAGTAGGTGAAACTAGGAAAACAAATTAATTAATCATATGTGACATGCTTATGTTAACATGTACCACAAATTTAAGAAGAAACCATGTTTATGATTATATATATATATATATATATATATATATATATATATATATATATATATATAATTTATATTATATATATATTATATATATAAATTATATATTTATATATATATATATACACACATACATATTCATATATTCATATATATGTGTATATA